>NW_027016983.1:300000-437934 GCF_036013445.1 Caloenas nicobarica
GCTCTGTCGGGCCCTGTCGGGCTCTGTCGGGCCCTGTCGGGCCCTGTCGGGCTCTGTCGGGCTCTGTCGGGCCCTGTCGGGCTCTGTCGGGCCCTGTCGGGCTCTACTCGGCCCTGTCGGGCTCTGTCGGGCTCTGTCGGGCCCTGTCGGGCCCTGTCGGGCTCTGTCGGGCTCTGTCGGGCTCTACTGGGCCCTGTCGGGCCCTGTCGGGCCCTGTCGGGCTCTGTCGGGCTCTGTCGGGCCCTGTCGGGCCCTGTCGTGCCCTGTCGGGCCCTGTCGGGCTCTGTCGGGCCCTGTCGGGCCCTGTCGGGCTCTGTCGTGCTCTGTCGGGCCCTGTCGGGCTCTGTCGGGCTCTGTCGGGCTCTGTCGGGCTCTACTCGGCCCTGTCGGGCCCTGTCGGGCCCTGTCGGGCTCTGTCGGGCTCTCTCGGGCTCTGTCAGGCTCTACTGGGCTCTGTCGGGCCCTGTCGGGCCCTGTCGGGCTCTGTCGGGCTCTGTCGGGCCCTGTCGGGCCCTCTCGGGCTCTGTCGGGCTCTCTCGGGCTCTACTGGGCTCTGTCGGGCTCTGTCGGGCTCTGTCGGGCTCTACTCGGCCCTGTCGGGCCCTGTCGGGCTCTGTCGGGCTCTGTCGGGCCCTGTCGGGCCCTGTCGGGCTCTGTCGGGCTCTGTCGGGCTCTACTGGTCCCTGTCGGGCCCTGTCGGGCCCTGTCGTGCCCTGTCGGGCCCTGTCGGGCTCTGTCGGGCCCTGTCGGGCTCTGTCGGACCCTATCGGGCCCTGTCGGGCTCTGTCATGCTCTGTCGGGCCCTGTCGGGCTCTGTCGGGCCCTGTCGGGCTCTGTCGGGCTCTCTCGGGCTCTGTCAGGCTCTACTGGGCTCTGTCGGGCCCTGTCGGGCCCTGTCGGGCTCTGTCGGGCTCTGTCGGGCCCTGTCGGGCCCTCTCGGGCTCTGTCGGGCTCTGTCGGGCTCTACTGGGCTCTGTCGGGCTCTGTCGGGCTCTGTCGGGCTCTACTGGGCTCTGTCGGGCTCTGTCGGGCCCTGTCGGGCCCTGTCGGGCTCTGTCGGGCTCTGTCGGGCTCTGTCGGGCTCTACTGGGCTCTGTCGGTCTCTACTGGTCTCTACTGGGCCCTGTCGGGCTCTGTCGGGCTCTGTCGGGCTCTGTCGGGCTCTACTGGGCTCTGTCGGGCCCTGTCGGGCCCTGTCGGGCTCTGTCGGGCCCTGTCGGGCTCTGTCGGGCTCTGTCGGGCCCTGTCGGGCTCTGTCGGGCTCTGTCGGGCTCTACTGAGCTCTGTCGGGCTCTGTCGGGCTCTGTCGGGCCCTGTCGGGCTCTGTCGGGCCCTGTCGGGCTCTGTCGGGCTCTGTCGGGCCCTGTCGGGCTCTGTCGGGCTCTACTGGGCTCTGTCGGGTTCTACTGGGCTCTACTGGGCCCTGTCGGGCTCTGTCGGGCTCTGTCGGGCCCTGTCGGGCTCTGTCGGGCTCTGTCGGGCCCTGTCGGGCCCTGTCGGCCTCTGTCGGGCTCTGTCGGGCCCTGTCGGGCTCTGTCGGGCTCTGTCGGGCTCTGTCGGGCTCTACTGGGCCCTGTCGGGCTCTGTCGGGCTCTGTCGGGCCCTGTCAGGCTCTGTCGGGCTCTGTCGGGCCCTGTCGGGCTCTGGCGGGCTCTGTCGGGCCCTGTCGGGCTCTGTCGGGCTCTGTCGGGCTGTGTCGGGCTCTGTCGGGCTCTACTGGGCTCTACTGGGCTCTGTCGGGCTCTGTCGGGCTCTGTCGGGCTCTGTCGGGCTCTACTGGGCCCTGTCGGGCCCTGTCGGGCTCTGTCGGGCTCTGTCGGGCTCTGTCGGGCTCTACTGGGCCTGTCGGGCTCTGTCGGGCTCTGTCGGGCTCTGTCGGGCCCTGTCGGGCTCTGTCGGGCTCTGTCGTGCCCTGTCGGGCCCTGTCGGGCTCTGTCGGGCCCTGTCGGACTCTGTCGGGCTCTGTCGGGCCCTGTCGGCCTCTGTCGGGCTCTTTCGGGCTCTGTCGGGCTCTACTCGGCCCTGTCGGGCCCTGTCGGGCCCTGTCGGGCTCTGTCGGGCTCTCTCGGGCTCTGTCAGGCTCTACTGGACCCTGTCGGGCTCTGTCGGGCTCTGTCGGGCTCTGTCGGGCCCTGTCAGGCTCTGTCGGGCTCTGTCGGGCCCTGTCGGGCTCTGTCGGGCTCTACTGGGCCCTGTCGGGCTCTGTCGGGCTCTGTCGGGCTCTGTCGGGCCCTGTCGGGCCCTGTCGGGCTCTGTCGGGCTCTGTCGGGCTCTACTGGGCTCTGTTGGGCTCTGTCGGGCTCTACTGGGCCCTGTCGGGCTCTGTCGGGCTCTGTGGGGCCCTGTCGGGCTCTGTCGGGCTCTGTCGGGCCCTGTCGGGCTCTGTCGGGCTCTGTCGGGCCCTGTCGGGCTCTGTCGGGCCCTGTCGGGCCCTGTCGGGCTCTGTCGGGCTCTGTCGGGCCCTGTCGGGCTCTGTCGGGCTCTACTGGGACCTGTCGGGCTCTGTCGGGCTCTGTCGGGCCCTGTCGGGCTCTGTCGGGCTCTGTCGGGCCCTGTCGGGCTCTGTCGGGCTCTACTGGGCCCTGTCGGGCCCTGTCGGGCCCTGTCGGGCTCTGTCGGGCTCTGTCGGGCTCTGTCGGGCTCTACTGGGCTCTACTGGGCTCTGTCGGGCTCTACTGGGCCCTGTCGGGCCCTGTCGGGCTCTGTCGGGCTCTGTCGGGCTCTGTCGTGCCCTGTCGGGCTCTGTCGGGCTCTGTCGGGCCCTGTCGGGCTCTATCGGGCCCTGTCGGGCCCTGTCGGGCCCTGTCGGGCTCTGTCGGGCCCTGTCGGGCCCTGTCGGGCTCTGTCGGGCCCTGTCGGGCCCTGTCGGGCTCTGTCGGGCTCTGTCGGGCTCTGTCGGGCTCTACTCGGCCCTGTCGGGCCCAGTCGGGCCCTGTCGGGCTCTGTCGGGCTCTCTCGGGCTCTGTCAGGCTCTACTGGGCTCTGTCGGGCCCTGTCGGGCCCTGTCGGGCTCTGTCGGGCTCTGTCGGGCCCTGTCGGGCCCTCTCGGGCTCTGTCGGGCTCTGTCGGGCTCTACTGGGCTCTGTCGGGCTCTGTCGGGCTCTGTCGGGCTCTGTCTGGCCCTGTCGGGCCCTGCCGGGCTCTGTCAGGCTCTGTCGGGCTCTGTCGGGCTCTGTCGGGCCCTGTCGGACCCTGTCGGGCCCTGTCGGGCCCTGTCGGGCTCTGTCGGGCTCTACTGGGCTCTGTCGGGCTCTGTCGGGCTCTGTCGGGCCCTGTCGGGCTCTGTCGGGCTCTGTCGGGCTCTACTGGGCTCTGTCGGGTTCTACTGGGCTCTACTGGGCCCTGTCGGGCTCTGTCAGGCTCTGTCGGGCTCTGTCGGGCTCTGTCGGGCCCTGTCGGGCCCTGTCGGGCCCTGTCGGGCTCTGTCGGGCTCTGTCGGGCTCTACTGGGCTCTGTCGGGCTCTGTCGGGCTCTGTCGGGCCCTGTCGGGCTCTGTCGGGCTCTGTCGGGCTCTACTGGGCTCTGTCGGGTTCTACTGGGCTCTACTGGGCCCTGTCGGGCTCTGTCGGGCTCTGTCGGGCTCTACTGGGCTCTGTCGGGCTCTGTCGGGCTCTACTGGGCCCTGTCGGGCTCTGTCGGGCTCTGTGGGGCCCTGTCGGGCTCTGTCGGGCTCTGTCGGGCTCTGTCGGGCCCTGTCGGGCTCTGTCGGGCCCTGTCGGGCCCTGTGGGGCTCTGTCGGGCTCTGTCGGGCCCTGTCGGGCTCTGTCGGGCTCTACTGGGACCTGTCGGGCCCTGTCGGGCTCTGTCGGGCTCTACTGGGCCCTGTCGGGCCCTGTCGGGCCCTGTCGGGCTCTGTCGGGCTCTGTCGGGCTCTGTCGGGCTCTACTGGGCTCTACTGGGCTCTGTCGGGCTCTACTGGGCCCTGTCGGGCTCTGTCGTGCCCTGTCGGGCTCTGTCGGGCTCTACTGGGCTCTGTCGGGCCCTGTCGGGCCCTGTCGGGCTCTGTCGGGCTCTGTCGGGCCCTGTCGGGCCCTCTCGGGCTCTGTCGGGCTCTGTCGGGCTCTACTGGGCTCTGTCGGGCTCTGTCGGGCTCTGTCGGGCTCTGTCTGGCCCTGTCGGGCCCTGCCGGGCTCTGTCAGGCTCTGTCGGGCTCTGTCGGGCTCTGTCGGGCCCTGTCGGGCCCTGTCGGGCCCTGTCGGGCCCTGTCGGGCTCTGTCGGGCTCTACTGGGCTCTGTCGGGCTCTGTCGGGCTCTGTCGGGCCCTGTCGGGCTCTGTCGGGCTCTGTCGGGCTCTACTGGGCTCTGTCGGGTTCTACTGGGCTCTACTGGGCCCTGTCGGGCTCTGTCAGGCTCTGTCGGGCTCTGTCGGGCTCTGTCGGGCCCTGTCGGGCCCTGTCGGGCCCTGTCGGGCTCTGTCGGGCTCTGTCGGGCTCTACTGGGCTCTGTCGGGCTCTGTCGGGCTCTACTGGGCCCTGTCGGGCTCTGTCGGGCTCTGTGGGGCCCTGTCGGGCTCTGTCGGGCTCTGTCGGGCTCTGTCGGGCCCTGTCGGGCTCTGTCGGGCCCTGTCGGGCCCTGTGGGGCTCTGTCGGGCTCTGTCGGGCCCTGTCGGGCTCTGTCGGGCTCTACTGGGACCTGTCGGGCCCTGTCGGGCTCTGTCGGGCTCTACTGGGCCCTGTCGGGCCCTGTCGGGCCCTGTCGGGCTCTGTCGGGCTCTGTCGGGCTCTGTCGGGCTCTACTGGGCTCTACTGGGCTCTGTCGGGCTCTACTGGGCCCTGTCGGGCTCTGTCGTGCCCTGTCGGGCTCTGTCGGGCTCTACTGGGCTCTGTCGGGCTCTGTCGGGCTCTGTCGGGCCCTGTCGGGCTCTGTCGGGCTCTGTCGGGCTCTACTGGGCTCTGTCGGGTTCTACTGGGCTCTACTGGGCCCTGTCGGGCTCTGTCAGGCTCTGTCGGGCTCTGTCGGGCTCTGTCGGGCCCTGTCGGGCCCTGTCGGGCCCTGTCGGGCTCTGTCGGGCTCTGTCGGGCTCTACTGGGCTCTGTCGGGCTCTGTCGGGCCCTGTCGGGCTCTGTCGGGCTCTGTCGGGCTCTGTCGGGCTCTACTGGGCTCTGTCGGTTTCTACTGGGCTCTACTGGGCCCTGTCGGGCTCTGTCGGGCTCTGTCGGGCCCTGTCGGGCTCTGTCGGGCTCTGTCGGGCCCTGTCGGGCCCTGTCGGCCTCTGTCGGGCTCTGTCGGGCCCTGTCGGGCTCTGTCGGACTCTGTCGGGCTCTGTCGGGCTCTACTGGGCCCTGTCGGGCTCTGTCGGGCTCTGTCGGGCCCTGTCGGGCTCTGTCGGGCTCTGTCGGGCTCTGTCGGGCTCTACTGGGCTCTGTCGGGCTCTGTCGGGCCCTGTCGGGCTCTGTCGGGCTCTGTCGGGCCCTGTCGGGCTCTGTCGGGCTCTGTCGGGCTGTGTCGGGCTCTGTCGGGCTCTACTGGGCTCTACTGGGCTCTGTCGGGCTCTGTCGGGCTCTGTCGGGCTCTGTCGGGCTCTGTTGGGCCCTGTCGGGCCCTGTCGGGCCCTGTCGGGCTCTGTCGGGCTCTGTCGGGCTCTACTCGGCTCTGTCGGGCTCTGTTGGGCTCTGTCGGGCTCTGTCGGGCCCTGTCGGGCTCTGTCAGGATCTGTCGGGCCCTGTCGGGCTCTGTCGGGCTCTTTCGGGCTCTGTCGGGCTCTGTCGGGCTCTACTGGGCTCTGTCGGGCTCTGTCGGGCTCTGTTGGGCTCTACTGGGCCCTGTCGGGCTCTGTCGGGCCCTGTCGGGCTCTGTCGGGCTCTGTCGGGCCCTGTCGGGCTCTGTCGGGCTCTGTCGGGCTCTGTCGGGCTCTACTGGGCCCTGTCGGGCCCTGTCGGGCTCTGTCGGGCTCTGTCGGGCTCTGTCGGGCTCTACTGGTCTCTGTCGGGCTCTGTCGGGCCCTGTCGGGCTCTACTGGGCTCTACTGGGCTCTGTCGGGCTCTACTGGGCCCTGTCGGGCCCTGTCGGGCTCTGTCGGGCTCTGTCGGGCTCTGTCGGGCCCTGTCGGGCTCTGTCGGGCTCTGTCGTGCCCTGTCGGGCTCTGTCGGGCTCTGTCGGGCCCTGTCGGGCTCTATCGGGCCCTGTCGGGCCCTGTCGGGCCCTGTCGGGCTCTGTCGGGCTCTGTCGGGCCCTGTCGGGCTCTGTCGGGCTCTGTCGGGCTCTATCGGGCTCTACTGGGCCCTGTCGGGCCCTGTCGGGCTCTGTCGGGCCCTGTCGGGCCCTGTCGGGCTCTGTCGGGCTCTGTCGGGCTCTGTCGGGCTCTACTGGGCCCTGTCGGGCCCTGTCGGGCTCTGTCGGGCTCTCTCGGGCTCTGTCAGGCTCTACTGGGCTCTGTCGGGCCCTGTCGGGCCCTGTCGGGCTCTGTCGGGCTCTGTCGGGCCCTGTCGGGCCCTCTCGGGCTCTGTCGGGCTCTGTCGGGCTCTACTGGGCTCTGTCGGGCTCTGTCGGGCTCTGTCGGGCCCTGTCGGGCCCTGTCGGGCTCTGTCAGTCTCTGTCGGGCTCTGTCGGGCTCTGTCGGGCCCTGTCGGGCCCTGTCGGGTCCTGTCGGGCTCTGTCGGGCTCTGTCGGGCCCTGTCGGGCCCTGTCGGGCTCTGTCGGGCTCTGTCGGGCTCTGTCGGGCTCTACTGGGCTCTGTCGGGCTCTGTCGGGCTCTGTCGGGCCCTGTCGGGCTCTGTCGGGCTCTGTCGGGCTCTACTGGGCTCTGTCGGGCTCTGTCGGGCTCTACTGGGCCCTTTCGGGCTCTGTCGGGCCCTGTCGGGCTCTGTCGGGCTCTGTCGGGCCCTGTCGGGCTCTGTCGGGCTCTGTCGGGCTCTGTCGGGCTCTACTGGGCTCTGTCGGGTTCTACTGGGCTCTACTGGGCCCTGTCGGGCTCTGTCGGGCTCTGTCGGGCCCTGTCGGGCTCTGTCGGGCCCTGTCGGGCCCTGTCGGGCTCTGTCGGGCCCTGTCGGGCTCTGTCGGGCTCTGTCGGGCTCTCTCGGGCTCTACTGGGCCCTGTCGGGCTCTGTCGGGCTCTGTCGGGCTCTGTCGGGCCCTGTCAGGCTCTGTCGGGCTCTGTCGGGCCCTGTCGGGCTCTGTCGGGCTCTACTGGGCCCTGTCGGGCTCTGTCGGGCTCTGTCGGGCCCTGTCGGGCCCTGTCGGGCGCTGTCGGGCTCTGTCGGGCTCTGTCGGGCTCTGTCGGGCTCTACTGGGCCCTGTCGGGCTCTGTCGGGCTCTGTGGGGCCCTGTCGGGCTCTGTCGGGCTCTGTCGGGCTCTGTCGGGCCCTGTCGGGCTCTGTCGGGCCCTGTCGGGCCCTGTCGGGCTCTGTCGGGCTCTGTCGGGCCCTGTCGGGCTCTGTCGGGCTCTACTGGGACCTGTCGGGCTCTGTCGGGCTCTGTCGGGCCCTGTCGGGCTCTGTCGGGCTCTGTCGGGCCCTGTCGGGCTCTGTCGGGCTCTACTGGGCCCTGTCGGGCCCTGTCGGGCCCTGTCGGGCTCTGTCGGGCTCTGTCGGGCTCTACTGGGCTCTACTGGGCTCTGTCGGGCTCTACTGGGCCCTGTCGGGCCCTGTCGGGCCCTGTCGGGCTCTGTCGGGCTCTGTCGGGCCCTGTCGGGCCCTGTCGGGCCCTGTCGGGCTCTGTCGGGCCCTGTCGGGCTCTGTCGGGCTCTGTCGGGCCCTGTCGGGCTCTGTCGGGCTCTGTCGGGCTCTACTCGGCCCTGTCGGGCCCTGTCGGGCCCTGTCGGGCTCTGTCGGGCTCTCTCGGGCTCTGTCAGGCTCTACTGGGCTCTGTCGGGCCCTGTCGGGCCCTGTCGGGCTCTGTCGGGCTCTGTCGGGCCCTGTCGGGCCCTCTCGGGCTCTGTCGGGCTCTGTCGGGCTCTACTGGGCTCTGTCGGGCTCTGTCGGGCTCTGTCGGGCTCTGTCGGGCCCTGTCGGGCCCTGTCGGGCTCTGTCAGGCTCTGTCGGGTTCTGTCGGGCTCTGTCGGGCCCTGTCGGGCCCTGTCGGGCTCTGTCGGGCCCTGTCGGGCTCTGTCGGGCTCTGTCGGGCCCTGTCGGGCCCTGTCGGGCTCTGTCGGTCTCTGTCGGGCTCTGTCGGGCTCTGTCGGGCCCTGTCGGGCTCTGTCGGGCCCTGTCGGGCTCTGTCGGGCTCTGTCGGGCTCTACTGGGCTCTGTCGGGCTCTGTCGGGCTCTACTGGGCCCTGTCGGGCTCTGTCGGGCCCTGTCGGGCTCTGTCGGGCTCTGTCGGGCTCTACTGGGCTCTGTCGGGTTCTACTGGGCTCTACTGGGCCCTGTCGGGCTCTGTCGGGCTCTGTCGGGCCCTGTCGGGCTCTGTCGGGCTCTGTCGGGCTCTACTGGGCCCTGTCGGGCTCTGTCGGGCTCTGTCGGGCTCTGTCGGGCCCTGTCAGGCTCTGTCGGGCTCTGTCGGGCCCTGTCGGGCTCTGTCGGGCTCTACTGGGCCCTGTCGGGCTCTGTCGGGCTCTGTCGGGCTCTGTCGGGCCCTGTCGGGCCCTGTCGGGCTCTGTCGGGCTCTGTCGGGCTCTACTGGGCCCTGTCAGGCTCTGTCGGGCTCTGTCGGGCCCTGTCGGGCTCTGTCGGGCTCTGTCGGGCCCTGTCGGGCTCTGTCGGGCCCTGTCGGGCCCTGTCGGGCTCTGTCGGGCTCTGTCGGGCCCTGTCGGGCTCTGTCGGGCTCTACTGGGACCTGTCGGGCTCTGTCGGGCTCTGTCGGGCCCTGTCGGGCTCTGTCGGGCTCTGTCGGGCCCTGTCGGGCTCTGTCGGGCTCTACTGGGCCCTGTCGGGCCCTGTCGGGCCCTGTCGGGCTCTGTCGGGCTCTGTCGGGCTCTACTGGGCTCTACTGGGCTCTGTCGGGCTCTACTGGGCCCTGTCGGGCCCTGTCGGGCTCTGTCGGGCTCTGTCGTGCCCTGTCGGGCTCTGTCGGGCTCTGTCGGGCCCTGTCGGGCTCTATCGGGCCCTGTCGGGCTCTGTCGGGCCCTGTCGGGCCCTGTCGGGCCCTGTCGGGCTCTGTCGGGCTCTACTGGGCCCTGTCGGGCTCTGTCGGGCTCTGTCGGGCTCTGTCGGGCTCTACTGGGCTCTACTGGTCTCTGTCGGGCTCTGTCAGGTTCTGTCGGGCTCTGTCGGGCTCTGTCGGGCCCTGTCGGGCCCTGTCGGGCTCTGTCGGGCCCTGTCGGGCTCTGTCGGGCCCTGTCGGGCTCTGTCGGGCTCTGTCGGGCTCTACTGTGCTCTACTGTTCCCTGTCGGGCCCTGTCGGGCTCTGTCGGGCCCTGTCGGCCTCTGTTGGGCCCTGTCGGGCCCTGTCGGGCCCTGTCGGGCTCTGTCGGGCTCTGTCGGGCTCTACTCGGCTCTGTCGGGCTCTGTTGGGCTCTGTCGGGCTCTGTCGGGCCCTGTCGGGCTCTGTCAGGATCTGTCGGGCCCTGTCGGGCCCTGTCGGGCTCTTTCGGGCTCTGTCGGGCTCTGTCGGGCTCTGCTGGGCTCTGTCGGGCTCTGTCGGGCTCTGTTGGGCTCTACTGGGCCCTGTCGGGCTCTGTCGGGCTCTGTCGGGCCCTGTCGGGCTCTGTCGGGCTCTGTCGGGCTCTGTCGGGCTCTACTGGGCCCTGTCGGGCCCTGTCGGGCCCTGTCGGGCTCTGTCGGGCTCTGTCGGGCTCTACTGGTCTCTGTCGGGCTCTGTCGGGCCCTGTCGGGCTCTGTCGGGCTCTGTCGGGCTCTACTGGGCTCTGTCGGGCTCTGTCGGGCTCTGTCGGGCTCTACTGGGCTAAACTGGGCCCTGTCGGGCCCTGTCGGGCCCTGTCGGGCCCTGTCGGGCTCTGTCGGGCTCTGTCGGGCTCTCTCGGGCTCTACTGGGCTCTGTCGGGCTCTATTGGGGTCTGTCGGGCCCTGTCGGGCTCTGTCGGGCTCTGTCGGGCCCTGTCGGGCCCTCGCGGGCTCTGTCGGGCCCTGTCGGGCTCTGTCGGGCTCTGTCGGGCTCTGTCGGGCTCTACCGGGCCCTGTCGGGCCCTGTCGGGCCCTCTCGGGCTCTGTCGGGCTCTGTCGGGCTCTGTCGGGCTCTACTGGGCTCTGTCGGGCTCTGTCGGGCCCTGTCGGGCTCTGTCGGGCTCTGTCGGGCTCTGTCGGGCTCTACTGGGCCCTGTCAGGCTCTGTCGGGCCCTCTCGGGCTCTGTCGGGCTCTGTCGGGCTCTGTCGGGCCCTGTCCGGCTCTACTGGGCCCTGTCGGGCCCTGTCGGGCTTTGTCGGGCTCTGTCGGGCTCTGTCGGGCTCTGTCGGGCTCTACTGGGCCCTGTCGGGCTCTGTCGGGCTCTGTCGGGCCCTGTCGGGCTCTGTCGGGCTCTGTCGGGCCCTGTCGGGCCCTGTCGGGCTCTGTCGGGCTCTGTCGGGCTCTACTGGGCCCTGTCGGGCCCTGTCGGGCCCTGTCGGGCCCTGTCGGGCTCTGTCGGGCCCTGTCGGGCCCTGTCGGGCTCTGTCGGGCTCTGTCGGGCTCTGTCGGGCTCTACTGGGCTCTGTCGGGCTCTGTCAGGTTCTGTCGGGCTCTGTCGGGCTCTGTCGGGCCCTGTCGGGCCCTGTCGGGCTCTGTCGGGCTCTGTCGGGTTCTGTCGGGCTCTGTCGGGCCCTGTCGGGCTCTGTCGGGCTCTGTCGGGCTCTGTCGGGCTCTACTGGGTTCTACTGTTCCCTGTCGGGCCCTGTCGGGCTCTGTCGGGCTCTGTCGGGCTCTACTGGGCCCTGTCGGGCTCTGTCGGTTTCTGTCGGGCTCTGTCGAGCTCTGTCGGGCCCTGTCGGGCTCTGTCGGGCTCTGTCGGTCTCTACTGGGCCCTGTCGGGCCCTGTCGGGCCCTGTCGGGCTCTGTCGGGCTCTACTGGGCCCTGTCGGGCTCTGTCGGGCCCTGTCGGGCTCTGTCGGGCTCTGTCGGGCTCTACTGGGCTCTACTGTTCCCTGTCGGGCCCTGTCGGGCTCTGTCGGGCCCTGTCGGCCTCTGTCGGGCTCTGTTGGGCCCTGTCGGGCTCTGTCGGGCTCTGTCGAGCTCTGTCGGGCTCTGTCAGGCTCTACTGGGCCCTGTCGGGCTCTATCGGGCACTGTCGGGCTCTTTCGGGTCCTGTCGGGCTCTGTCGGGCCCTGTCGGGCCCTGTCGGGCCCTGTCGGGCCCTGTCGGGCTTTGTCGGGCTCTGTCGAGCTCTGTCGGGCCCTGTCGGGCTCTGTCGGGCTCTACTGGGCCCTGTCGGGCTCTGTCGGGCTCTGTCGGGTTCTACTGGGCTCTACTGGGCTCTGTCGGGCTCTGTCGGGCCCTGTTGGGCTCTGTCGGGCCCTGTCGGGCTCTGTCGGGCTCTGTCGGGCTCTGTCGGGCCCTGTCGGGCCCTGTCGAGCTCTGTCGGGCTCTGTCGGGCTCTGTCAGGCTCTACTGGGCTCTGTCGGGCTCTGTCGGGTTCTGTCGGGCTCTGTCGGGCTCTGTCGGGCCCTGTCGGGCTCTACTGGGCCCTGTCGGGCCCTGTCGGGCCCTGTCGGGCTCTGTCGGGCTCTACTGGGCCCTGTCGGGCCCTGTCGGGCCCTGTCGGGCTCTGTCGGGCTCTGTCGGGCTCTGTCGGGCTCTACTGGGCCCTGTCGGGCCCTGTCGGGCTCTGTTGGGCTCTGTCGGGCTCTGTCGGGCCCTGTCGGGCTCTGTCAGGATCTGTCGGGCCCTGTCGGGCCCTGTCGGGCTCTTTCGGGCTCTGTCGGGCTCTGTCGGGCTCTGCTGGGCTCTGTCGGGCTCTGTCGGGCTCTGTTGGGCTCTACTGGGCCCTGTCGGGCTCTGTCGGGCTCTGTCGGGCCCTGTCGGGCTCTGTCGGGCTCTGTCGGGCTCTGTCGGGCTCTACTGGGCCCTGTCGGGCCCTGTCGGGCCCTGTCGGGCTCTGTCGGGCTCTGTCGGGCTCTACTGGTCTCTGTCGGGCTCTGTCGGGCCCTGTCGGGCTCTGTCGGGCTCTGTCGGGCTCTACTGGGCTCTGTCGGGCTCTGTCGGGCTCTGTCGGGCTCTACTGGGCTAAACTGGGCCCTGTCGGGCCCTGTCGGGCCCTGTCGGGCCCTGTCGGGCTCTGTCGGGCTCTGTCGGGCTCTCTCGGGCTCTACTGGGCTCTGTCGGGCTCTATTGGGGTCTGTCGGGCCCTGTCGGGCTCTGTCGGGCTCTGTCGGGCCCTGTCGGGCCCTCGCGGGCTCTGTCGGGCCCTGTCGGGCTCTGTCGGGCTCTGTCGGGCTCTGTCGGGCTCTACCGGGCCCTGTCGGGCCCTGTCGGGCCCTCTCGGGCTCTGTCGGGCTCTGTCGGGCTCTGTCGGGCTCTACTGGGCTCTGTCGGGCTCTGTCGGGCCCTGTCGGGCTCTGTCGGGCTCTGTCGGGCTCTGTCGGGCTCTACTGGGCCCTGTCAGGCTCTGTCGGGCCCTCTCGGGCTCTGTCGGGCTCTGTCGGGCTCTGTCGGGCCCTGTCCGGCTCTACTGGGCCCTGTCGGGCCCTGTCGGGCTTTGTCGGGCTCTGTCGGGCTCTGTCGGGCTCTGTCGGGCTCTACTGGGCCCTGTCGGGCTCTGTCGGGCTCTGTCGGGCCCTGTCGGGCTCTGTCGGGCTCTGTCGGGCCCTGTCGGGCCCTGTCGGGCTCTGTCGGGCTCTGTCGGGCTCTACTGGGCCCTGTCGGGCCCTGTCGGGCCCTGTCGGGCCCTGTCGGGCTCTGTCGGGCCCTGTCGGGCCCTGTCGGGCTCTGTCGGGCTCTGTCGGGCTCTGTCGGGCTCTACTGGGCTCTGTCGGGCTCTGTCAGGTTCTGTCGGGCTCTGTCGGGCTCTGTCGGGCCCTGTCGGGCCCTGTCGGGCTCTGTCGGGCTCTGTCGGGTTCTGTCGGGCTCTGTCGGGCCCTGTCGGGCTCTGTCGGGCTCTGTCGGGCTCTGTCGGGCTCTACTGGGTTCTACTGTTCCCTGTCGGGCCCTGTCGGGCTCTGTCGGGCTCTGTCGGGCTCTACTGGGCCCTGTCGGGCTCTGTCGGTTTCTGTCGGGCTCTGTCGAGCTCTGTCGGGCCCTGTCGGGCTCTGTCGGGCTCTGTCGGTCTCTACTGGGCCCTGTCGGGCCCTGTCGGGCCCTGTCGGGCTCTGTCGGGCTCTACTGGGCCCTGTCGGGCTCTGTCGGGCCCTGTCGGGCTCTGTCGGGCTCTGTCGGGCTCTACTGGGCTCTACTGTTCCCTGTCGGGCCCTGTCGGGCTCTGTCGGGCCCTGTCGGCCTCTGTCGGGCTCTGTTGGGCCCTGTCGGGCTCTGTCGGGCTCTGTCGAGCTCTGTCGGGCTCTGTCAGGCTCTACTGGGCCCTGTCGGGCTCTATCGGGCACTGTCGGGCTCTTTCGGGTCCTGTCGGGCTCTGTCGGGCCCTGTCGGGCCCTGTCGGGCCCTGTCGGGCCCTGTCGGGCTTTGTCGGGCTCTGTCGAGCTCTGTCGGGCCCTGTCGGGCTCTGTCGGGCTCTACTGGGCCCTGTCGGGCTCTGTCGGGCTCTGTCGGGTTCTACTGGGCTCTACTGGGCTCTGTCGGGCTCTGTCGGGCCCTGTTGGGCTCTGTCGGGCCCTGTCGGGCTCTGTCGGGCTCTGTCGGGCTCTGTCGGGCCCTGTCGGGCCCTGTCGAGCTCTGTCGGGCTCTGTCGGGCTCTGTCAGGCTCTACTGGGCTCTGTCGGGCTCTGTCGGGTTCTGTCGGGCTCTGTCGGGCTCTGTCGGGCCCTGTCGGGCTCTACTGGGCCCTGTCGGGCCCTGTCGGGCCCTGTCGGGCTCTGTCGGGCTCTACTGGGCCCTGTCGGGCCCTGTCGGGCCCTGTCGGGCTCTGTCGGGCTCTGTCGGGCTCTACTAGGCTCTGTCGGGCTCTGTCGGGCTCTGTCGGGTTCTACTGGGCTCTGTCGGGCTCTGTCGGGCCCTGTCGGGCCCTTGCGGGCTCTGTCGGGCTCTGTCGGGCCCTGTCGGGCTCTGTCGGGCTCTGTCGGGCTCTGTCGGGCTCTACTGGGCCCTGTCGGGCCCTGTCGGGCCCTCTCGGGCTCTGTCGGGCCCTGTCGGGCTCTGTCGGGCTCTGTCGGGCTCTACTGGGCTCTGTCGAGCCCTGTCAGGCCCTGTCGGGCTCTGTCGGGCTCTGTCGGGCTCTGTCGGGCTCTACTGGGCTCTGTCGGGCTCTATTGGGGTCTGTCGGGCCCTGTCGGGCTCTGTCGGGCCCTGTCGGGCTCTGTCGGGCTCTACTGGGCCCTGTCGGGCTCTGTCGGGCCCTGTCGGGCTCTGTCGGGCTCTGTCGGGCTCTACTGGGCTCTACTGTTCCCTGTCGGGCCCTGTCGGGCTCTGTCGGGCCCTGTCGGCCTCTGTCGGGCTCTGTTGGGCCCTGTCGGGCTCTGTAGGGCTCTGTCGAGCTCTGTCGGGCTCTGTCAGGCTCTACTGGGCCCTGTCGGGCTCTATCGGGCACTGTCGGGCTCTTTCGGGCCCTGTCGGGCTCTGTCGGGCCCTGTCGGGCTCTGTCGGGCCCTGTCGGGCTTTGTCGGGCTCTGTCTAGCTCTGTCGGGCTCTGTGAGGCTCTACTGGGGCCTGTCGGGCTCTGTCGGGCTCTGTCGGGCCCTGTCGGGCTCTGTCGGGCCCTGTCGGGCTCTGTCGGGCTCTGTCGGGCTCTACTGGGCCCTGTCGGGCTCTGTCGGGCTCTGTCGGGTTCTACTGGGCTCTACTGGGCTCTGTCGGGCTCTGTCGGGCCCTGTCGGGCTCTGTCGGGCTCTGTCGGGCCCTGTCGGGCCCTGTCGAGATCTGTCGGGCTCTGTCGGGCTCTGTCAGGCTCTACTGGGCTCTGTCGGGCTCTGTCGGGTTCTGTCGGGCTCTGTCGGGCTCTGTCGGGCCCTGTCGGGCTCTACTGGGCCCTGTCGGGCCCTGTCGGGCCCTGTCGGGCTCTGTCGGGCTCTACTGGGCCCTGTCGGGCCCTGTCGGGCCCTGTCGGGCTCTGTCGGGCTCTGTCGGGCTCTACTAGGCTCTGTCGGGCTCTGTCGGGCTCTGTCGGGCTCTACTGGGCTCTGTCGGGCTCTGTCGGGCCCTGTCGGACCCTTGCGGGCTCTGTCGGGCTCTGTCGGGCCCTGTCGGGCTCTGTCGGGCTCTGTCGGGCTCTGTCGGGCTCTACTGGGCCCTGTCGGGCCCTGTCGGGCCCTCTCGGGCTCTGTCGGGCTCTGTCGGGCTCTACTGGGCTCTGTCGGGCTCTGTCGGGCCCTGTCGGGCTCTGTCGGGCTCTGTCGGGCTCTGTCGGGCTCTACTGGGCTCTGTCGGGCTCTGTCGGGCCCTGTCGGGCTCTGTCGGGCTCTGTCGGGCTCTGTCGGGCTCTACTGGGCCCTGTCGGGCCCTGTCGGGCTCTGTTGGGCTCTGTCGGGCTCTGTCGGGCTCTACTGGGCTCTGTCGGGCTCTGTCGGGCTCTGTCGGGCTCTGTCGGGCTCTACTGGGCTAAACTGGGCCCTGTCGGGCTCTGTCGGGCCCTGTCGGGCTCTGTCGGGCTCTCTCGGGCTCTACTGGGCTCTGTCGGGCTCTATTGGGGTCTGTCGGGCCCTGTCGGGCTCTGTCGGGCTCTGTCGGGCCCTGTCGGGCCCTTGCGGGCTCTGTCGGGCCCTGTCGGGCTCTGTCGGGCTCTGTCGGGCTCTGTCGGGCTCTGTCGGGCTCTACTGGGCCCTGTCGGGCCCTGTCGGGCCCTCTCGGGCTCTGTCGGGCTCTGTCGGGCTCTGTCGGGCTCTACTGGGCTCTGTCGGGCTCTGTCGGGCCCTGTCGGGCTCTGTCGGGCTCTGTCGGGCCCTGTCGGGCCCTGTCGGGCTCTACTGGGCCCTGTCGGGCCCTGTCGGGCCCTGTCGGGCTCTGTCGGGCTCTGTCGGGCTCTGTCGTGCTCTACTGGGCTCTGTCGGGCCCTGTCGGGCCCTGTCGGGCTCTGTCGGGCTCTGTCGGGCTCTGTCGGGCTCTACTGGGCTCTGTCGGGCTCTATTGGGGTCTGTCGGGCCCTGTCGGGCTCTGTCGGGCTCTGTCGGGCCCTGTCGGGCCCTGTCGGGCTCTGTCAGGCTCTGTCGGGCTCTACTGGGCCCTGTCGGGCCCTGTCGGGCTCTCTCGGGCTCTGTCGAGCTCTACTGGGCTCTGTCGGGCTCTGTCGGGCCCTGTCGGGCCCTGTCGGGCCCTGTCGGGCTCTGTCGGGCTCTGTCGGGCTCTGTCGGGCTCTACTGGGCTCTGTCGGTCTCTGTCGGGCCCTGTTGGGCTCTGTCGGGCTCTGTCGGGCTCTGTCGGGCTCTGTCGGGCTCTACTGGTCTCTGTCGGGCTCTGTCGGGCCCTGTCGGGCTCTACTGGGCTCTACTGGGCTCTGTCGGGCTCTACTGGGCCCTGTCGGGCCCTGTCGGGCTGTGTCGGGCTCTGTCGGGCTCTGTCGGGCCCTGTCGGGCTCTGTCGGGCTCTGTCGTGCCCTGTCGGGCTCTGTCGGTCTCTGTCGGGCCCTGTCGGGCTCTATCGGGCCCTGTCGGGCCCTGTCGGGCCCTGTCGGGCTCTGTCGGGCTCTGTCGGGCCCTGTCGGGCTCTGTCGGGCTCTGTCGGGCTCTATCGGGCTCTACTGGGCCCTGTCGGGCCCTGTCGGGCTCTGTCGGGCCCTGTCGGGCCCTGTCGGGCTCTGTCGGGCTCTGTAGGGCTCTACTGGGCCCTGTCGGGCCCTGTCGGGCTCTGTCGGGCTCTACTGGGCCCTGTCGGGCCCTGTCGGGCTCTGTCGGGCTCTCTCGGGCCCTGTCGGGCTCTGTCGGGCTCTGTCGGGCCCTGTCGGGCTCTGTCGGGCTCTGTCGGGCTCTGTCGGGCTCTGTCGGGCTCTACTGGGCTCTGTCGGGTTCTACTGGGCTCTACTGGGCCCTGTCGGGCTCTGTCGGGCTCTGTCGGGCCCTGTCGGGCTCTGTCGGGCCCTGTCGGGCCCTGTCGGGCTCTGTCGGGCCCTGTCGGGCTCTGTCGGGCTCTGTCGGGCTCTGTCGGGCTCTACTGGGCCCTGTCGGGCTCTGTCGGGCTCTGTCGGGCTCTGTCGGGCCCTGTCAGGCTCTGTCGGGCTCTGTCGGGCCCTGTCGGGCTCTGTCGGGCTCTACTGGGCCCTGTCGGGCTCTGTCGGGCTCTGTCGGGCCCTGTCGGGCCCTGTCGGGCTCTGTCGGGCTCTGTCGGGCTCTGTCGGGCTCTGTCGGGCTCTACTGGGCCCTGTCGGGCTCTGTCGGGCTCTGTGGGGCCCTGTCGGGCTCTGTCGGGCTCTGTCGGGCTCTGTCGGGCCCTGTCGGGCTCTGTCGGGCCCTGTCGGGCCCTGTCGGGCTCTGTCGGGCTCTGTCGGGCCCTGTCGGGCTCTGTCGGGCTCTACTGGGACCTGTCGGGCTCTGTCGGGCTCTGTCGGGCCCTGTCGGGCTCTGTCGGGCTCTGTCGGGCCCTGTCGGGCTCTGTCGGGCTCTACTGGGCCCTGTCGGGCCCTGTCGGGCCCTGTCGGGCTCTGTCGGGCTCTGTCGGGCTCTACTGGGCTCTACTGGGCTCTGTCGGGCTCTACTGGGCCCTGTCGGGCCCTGTCGGGCCCTGTCGGGCTCTGTCGGGCTCTGTCGGGCCCTGTCGGGCCCTGTCGGGCCCTGTCGGGCTCTGTCGGGCCCTGTCGGGCTCTGTCGGGCTCTGTCGGGCCCTGTCGGGCTCTGTCGGGCTCTGTCGGGCTCTACTCGGCCCTGTCGGGCCCTGTCGGGCCCTGTCGGGCTCTGTCGGGCTCTCTCGGGCTCTGTCAGGCTCTACTGGGCTCTGTCGGGCCCTGTCGGGCCCTGTCGGGCTCTGTCGGGCTCTGTCGGGCCCTGTCGGGCCCTCTCGGGCTCTGTCGGGCTCTGTCGGGCTCTACTGGGCTCTGTCGGGCTCTGTCGGGCTCTGTCGGGCCCTGTCGGGCCCTGTCGGGCTCTGTCAGGCTCTGTCGGGTTCTGTCGGGCTCTGTCGGGCCCTGTCGGGCCCTGTCGGGCTCTGTCGGGCCCTGTCGGGCTCTGTCGGGCTCTGTCGGGCCCTGTCGGGCCCTGTCGGGCTCTGTCGGTCTCTGTCGGGCTCTGTCGGGCTCTGTCGGGCTCTGTCGGGCTCTGTCGGGCCCTGTCGGGCTCTGTCGGGCCCTGTCGGGCTCTGTCGGGCTCTGTCGGGCTCTACTGGGCTCTGTCGGGCTCTGTCGGGCTCTACTGGGCCCTGTCGGGCTCTGTCGGGCCCTGTCGGGCTCTGTCGGGCTCTGTCGGGCTCTGTCGGGCTCTACTGGGCTCTGTCGGGTTCTACTGGGCTCTACTGGGCCCTGTCGGGCTCTGTCGGGCTCTGTCGGGCCCTGTCGGGCCCTGTCGGGCTCTGTCGGGCCCTGTCGGGCTCTGTCGGGCTCTGTCGGGCTCTGTCGGGCTCTACTGGGCCCTGTCGGGCTCTGTCGGGCTCTGTCGGGCTCTGTCGGGCCCTGTCAGGCTCTGTCGGGCTCTGTCGGGCCCTGTCGGGCTCTGTCGGGCTCTACTGGGCCCTGTCGGGCTCTGTCGGGCTCTGTCGGGCTCTGTCGGGCCCTGTCGGGCCCTGTCGGGCTCTGTCGGGCTCTGTCGGGCTCTACTGGGCCCTGTCGGGCTCTGTCGGGCTCTGTGGGGCCCTGTCGGGCTCTGTCGGGCTCTGTCGGGCTCTGTCGGGCCCTGTCGGGCCCTGTCGGGCTCTGTCGGGCTCTGTCGGGCCCTGTCGGGCTCTGTCGGGCTCTACTGGGACCTGTCGGGCTCTGTCGGGCTCTGTCGGGCCCTGTCGGGCTCTGTCGGGCTCTGTCGGGCCCTGTCGGGCTCTGTCGGGCTCTACTGGGCCCTGTCGGGCCCTGTCGGGCCCTGTCGGGCTCTGTCGGGCTCTGTCGGGCTCTGTCGGGCTCTACTGGGCTCTACTGGGCTCTGTCGGGCTCTACTGGGCCCTGTCGGGCCCTGTCGGGCTCTGTCGGGCTCTGTCGTGCCCTGTCGGGCTCTGTCGGGCTCTGTCGGGCCCTGTCGGGCTCTATCGGGCCCTGTCGGGCTCTGTCGGGCCCTGTCGGGCCCTGTCGGGCCCTGTCGGGCTCTGTCGGGCTCTACTGGGCCCTGTCGGGCTCTGTCGGGCTCTGTCGGGCTCTGTCGGGCTCTACTGGGCTCTACTGTTCCCTGTCGGGCCCTGTCGGGCCCTGTCGGGCTCTGTCGGTCTCTGTCGGGCCCTGTCGGGCCCTGTCGGGCTCTGTCGGGCTCTGTCGGGCTCTGTCGGGCTCTACTTGTCTCTGTCGGGCTCTGTCAGGTTCTGTCGGGCTCTGTCGGGCTCTGTCGGGCCCTGTCGGGCCCTGTCGGGCCCTGTCGGGCTCTGTCGGGCTCTGTCGGGCCCTGTCGGGCTCTGTCGGGCTCTGTCGGGCTCTGTCGGGCTCTACTGGGCCCTGTCGGGCTCTGTCGGTTTCTGTCGGGCTCTGTCGGGCTCTCTCGGGCCCTGTCGGGCTCTGTCGGGCTCTGTCGGGCTCTGTCGGGCTCTACTGGGCTCTGTCGGGCCCTGTCGGGCTCTGTCGGGCTCTGTCGGGCCCTGTCGGGCTCTATCGGGCTCTGTCGGGCTCTACTGTGCTCTACTGTTCCCTGTCGGGCCCTGTCGGGCTCTGTCGGGCCCTGTCGGCCTCTGTTGGGCCCTGTCGGGCCCTGTCGGGCCCTGTCGGGCTCTGTCGGGCTCTGTCGGGCTCTACTCGGCTCTGTCGGGCTCTGTTGGGCTCTGTCGGGCTCTGTCGGGCCCTGTCGGGCTCTGTCAGGATCTGTCGGGCCCTGTCGGGCTCTGTCGGGCTCTTTCGGGCTCTGTCGGGCTCTGTCGGGCTCTACTGGGCTCTGTCGGGCTCTGTCGGGCTCTGTTGGGCTCTACTGGGCCCTGTCGGGCTCTGTCGGGCTCTGTGGGGCCCTGTCGGGCTCTGTCGGGCTCTGTCGGGCTCTGTCGGGCTCTACTGGGCCCTGTCGGGCCCTGTCGGGCCCTGTCGGGCTCTGTCGGGCTCTGTCGGGCTCTACTGGTCTCTGTCGGGCTCTGTCGGGCCCTGTCGGGCTCTGTCGGGCTCTGTCGGGCTCTACTGGGCTCTGTCGGGCTCTGTCGGGCTCTGTCGGGCTCTGTCGGGCTCTACTGGGCTAAACTGGGCCCTGTCGGGCCCTGTCGGGCCCTGTCGGGCTCTGTCGGGCTCTGTCGGGCTCTCTCGGGCTCTACTGGGCTCTGTCGGGCTCTATTGGGGTCTGTCGGGCCCTGTCGGGCTCTGTCGGGCTCTGTCGGGCCCTGTCGGGCCCTTGCGGGCTCTGTCGGGCCCTGTCGGGCTCTGTCGGGCTCTGTCGGGCTCTGTCGGGCTCTACTGGGCCCTGTCGGGCCCTGTCGGGCCCTCTCGGGCTCTGTCGGGCCCTCTCGGGCTCTGTCGGGCTCTGTCGGGCTCTGTCGGGCTCTACTGGGCTCTGTCGGGCTCTGTCGGGCCCTGTCGGGCTCTGTCGGGCTCTGTCGGGCTCTGTCGGGCTCTACTGGGCTCTGTCGGGCTCTATTGGCGTCTGTCGGGCTCTACTGTGCCCTGTCGGGCCCTGTCGGGCTCTGTCGGGCTCTGTCGAGCTCTACTGGGCTCTGTCGGGCCCTGTCGGGCCCTGTCGGGCCCTGTCGGGCTCTGTCGGGCTCTGTCGGGCTCTGTCGGGCTCTACTGGGCTCTGTCGGTCTCTGTCGGGCCCTGTCGGGCTCTGTCGGGCTCTGTCGGGCTCTGTCGGGCTCTGTCGGGCCCTGTCGGGCTCTACTGGGCCCTGTCGGGCCCTGTCGAGCTTTGTCGGGCTCTGTCGGGCTCTGTCGGGCTCTGTCGGGCTCTACTGGGCCCTGTCGGGCTCTGTCGGGCTCTGTCGGGCTCTGTCGGGCCCTGTCGGGGTCTGTCGGGCCCTGTCGGGCCCTGTCGGGCCCTGTCGGGCTCTGTCGGGCCCTGTCGGGCTCTGTCGGTTTCTGTCGGGCTCTGTCGGGCTCTGTCGGGCTCTGTCGGGCCCTGTCGGGCCCTGTCGGGCTCTGTCAGGCTCTACTGGGCCCTGTCGGGCTCTGTCGGGCCCTGTCGGGCTCTGTCGGGCTCTGTCGGGCTCTACTGGGCTCTACTGTTCCCTGTCGGGCCCTGTCGGGCTCTGTCGGGCCCTGTCGGCCTCTGTCGGGCCCTGTCGGGCCCTGTCGGGCCCTGTCGGGCTCTGTCGGGCTCTGTCGGGCTCTGTCGGGGCCTGTCGGGCTCTGTCGGGGCCTGTCGGGCTCTGTCGGGCCCTGTCGGGCCCTGTCGGGCTCTACTGGGCTCTGTCGGGTTCTGTCGGGCTCTGTTGGGCTCTACTGGGCCCTGTCGGGCCCTGTCGGGCCCTGTCGGGCCCTGTCGGGCTCTGTCGGGCTCTGTCGGGCTCTGTCGGGCTCTACTGGGCCCTGTCGGGCTCTGTCGGGCTCTGTCGGGCTCTGTCGGGCCCTGTCGGGCCCTGTCGGGCTCTGTCGGGCTCTGTCGGGCTCTACTGGGCCCTGTCGGGCTCTGTCGGGCTCTGTGGGGCCCTGTCGGGCTCTGTCGGGCTCTGTCGGGCCCTGTCGGGCTCTGTCGGGCTCTATCGGGCCCTGTCGGGCTCTGTCGGGCTCTACTGGGCCCTGTCGGGCCCTGTCGGGCTCTGTCGGGCTCTGTCGGGCTCTGTCGGGCTCTACTGGGCTCTACTGGGCTCTGTCGGGCTCTACTGGGCCCTGTCGGGCCCTGTCGGGCTCTGTCGGGCTCTGTCGTGCCCTGTCGGGCTCTGTCGGGCTCTGTCGGGCCCTGTCGGGCTCTATCGGGCCCTGTCGGGCTCTGTCGGGCCCTGTCGGGCCCTGTCGGGCCCTGTCGGGCTCTGTCGGGCTCTACTGGGCCCTGTCGGGCTCTGTCGGGCTCTGTCGGGATCTGTCGGGCTCTACTGGGCTCTACTGTTCCCTGTCGGGCCCTGTCGGGCCCTGTCGGGCTCTGTCGGGCTCTGTCGGGCCCTGTCGGGCCCTGTCGGTCTCTGTCGGGCTCTGTCGGGCTCTGTCGGGCTCTACTGGTCTCTGTCGGGCTCTGTCAGGTTCTGTCGGGCTCTGTCGGGCTCTGTCGGGCCCTGTCGGGCCCTGTCGGGCCCTGTCGGGCTCTGTCGGGCTCTGTCGGGCCCTGTCGGGCTCTGTCGGGCTCTGTCGGGCTCTGTCGGGCTCTGTCGGGCTCTACTGGGCCCTGTCGGGCTCTGTCGGTTTCTGTCGGGCTCTGTCGGGCTCTGTCGGGCCCTGTCGGGCTCTGTCGGGCTCTGTCGGGCTCTGTCGGGCTCTGTCGGGCTCTACTGGGCTCTGTCGGGTTCTGTCGGGCTCTGTCGGGCTCTGTCGGGCCCTGTCGGGCTCTGTCGGGCCCTGTCGGGCTCTGTCGGGCTCTGTCGGGCTCTGTCGGGCTCTACTGGGCCCTGTCGGGCTCTGTCGGGCTCTGTCGGGCTCTGTCGGGCCCTGTCGGGCCCTGTCGGGCTCTGTCGGGCTCTGTCGGGCTCTACTGGGCCCTGTCGGGCTCTGTCGGGCTCTGTGGGGCCCTGTCGGGCTCTGTCGGGCTCTGTCGGGCTCTGTCGGGCCCTGTCGGGCCCTGTCGGGCTCTGTCGGGCTCTGTCGGGCTCTGTCGGGCTCTACTGGGACCTGTCGGGCTCTGTCGGGCCCTGTCGGGCCCTGTCGGGCTCTGTCGGGCTCTGTCGGGCTCTGTCGGGCTCTACTGGGCCCTGTCGGGCTCTGTCGGGCCCTGTCGGGCTCTGTCGGTCTCTACTGGGACCTGTCGGGCTCTGTCGGGCTCTGTCGGGCCCTGTCGGGCTCTGTCGGGCTCTGTCGGGCCCTGTCGGGCTCTGTCGGGCTCTACTGGGCCCTGTCGGGCCCTGTCGGGCCCTGTCGGGCTCTGTCGGGCTCTGTCGGGCTCTGTCGGGCTCTACTGGGCTCTACTGGGCTCTGTCGGGCTCTACTGGGCCCTGTCGGGCCCTGTCGGGATCTGTCGGGCTCTGTCGTGCCCTGTCGGGCTCTGTCGGGCTCTGTCGGGCCCTGTCGGGCTCTATCGGGCCCTGTCGGGCTCTGTCGGGCCCTGTCGGGCCCTGTCGGGCCCTGTCGGGCTCTGTCGGGCTCTACTGGGCCCTGTCGGGCTCTGTCGGGCTCTGTGGGGCCCTGTCGGGCTCTGTCGGGCTCTGTCGGGCTCTGTCGGGCCCTGTCGGGCCCTGTCGGGCTCTGTCGGGCTCTGTCGGGCCCTGTCGGGCTCTGTCGGGCTCTACTGGGACCTGTCGGGCTCTGTCGGGCTCTGTCGGGCCCTGTCGGGCTCTGTCGGGCTCTGTCGGGCCCTGTCGGGCTCTGTCGGGCTCTACTGGGCCCTGTCGGGCCCTGTCGGGCCCTGTCGGGCTCTGTCGGGCTCTGTCGGGCTCTGTCGGGCTCTACTGGGCTCTACTGGGCTCTGTCGGGCTCTACTGGGCCCTGTCGGGCCCTGTCGGGCTCTGTCGGGCTCTGTCGTGCCCTGTCGGGCTCTGTCGGGCTCTGTCGGGCCCTGTCGGGCTCTATCGGGCCCTGTCGGGCTCTGTCGGGTTCTGTCGGGCCCTGTCGGGCCCTGTCGGGCTCTGTCGGGCTCTACTGGGCCCTGTCGGGCTCTGTCGGGCTCTGTCGGGCTCTGTCGGGCTCTACTGGGCTCTACTGTTCCCTGTCGGGCCCTGTCGGGCCCTGTCGGGCTCTGTCGGTCTCTGTCGGGCCCTGTCGGGCCCTGTCGGGCTCTGTCGGGCTCTGTCGGGCTCTGTCGGGCTCTACTTGTCTCTGTCGGGCTCTGTCAGGTTCTGTCGGGCTCTGTCGGGCTCTGTCGGGCCCTGTCGGGCCCTGTCGGGCCCTGTCGGGCTCTGTCGGGCTCTGTCGGGCCCTGTCGGGCTCTGTCGGGCTCTGTCGGGCTCTGTCGGGCTCTACTGGGCCCTGTCGGGCTCTGTCGGTTTCTGTCGGGCTCTGTCGGGCTCTCTCGGGCCCTGTCGGGCTCTGTCGGGCTCTGTCGGGCTCTGTCGGGCTCTACTGGGCTCTGTCGGGCCCTGTCGGGCTCTGTCGGGCCCTGTCGGGCTCTGTCGGGCCCTGTCGGGCTCTATCGGGCTCTGTCGGGCTCTACTGTGCTCTACTGTTCCCTGTCGGGCCCTGTCGGGCTCTGTCGGGCCCTGTCGGCCTCTGTTGGGCCCTGTCGGGCCCTGTCGGGCCCTGTCGGGCTCTGTCGGGCTCTGTCGGGCTCTACTCGGCTCTGTCGGGCTCTGTTGGGCTCTGTCGGGCTCTGTCGGGCCCTGTCGGGCTCTGTCAGGATCTGTCGGGCCCTGTCGGGCTCTGTCGGGCTCTTTCGGGCTCTGTCGGGCTCTGTCGGGCTCTACTGGGCTCTGTCGGGCTCTGTCGGGCTCTGTTGGGCTCTACTGGGCCCTGTCGGGCTCTGTCGGGCTCTGTGGGGCCCTGTCGGGCTCTGTCGGGCTCTGTCGGGCTCTGTCGGGCTCTACTGGGCCCTGTCGGGCCCTGTCGGGCCCTGTCGGGCTCTGTCGGGCTCTGTCGGGCTCTACTGGTCTCTGTCGGGCTCTGTCGGGCCCTGTCGGGCTCTGTCGGGCTCTGTCGGGCTCTACTGGGCTCTGTCGGGCTCTGTCGGGCTCTGTCGGGCTCTGTCGGGCTCTACTGGGCTAAACTGGGCCCTGTCGGGCCCTGTCGGGCCCTGTCGGGCTCTGTCGGGCTCTGTCGGGCTCTCTCGGGCTCTACTGGGCTCTGTCGGGCTCTATTGGGGTCTGTCGGGCCCTGTCGGGCTCTGTCGGGCTCTGTCGGGCCCTGTCGGGCCCTTGCGGGCTCTGTCGGGCCCTGTCGGGCTCTGTCGGGCTCTGTCGGGCTCTGTCGGGCTCTACTGGTCCCTGTCGGGCCCTGTCGGGCCCTCTCGGGCTCTGTCGGGCCCTCTCGGGCTCTGTCGGGCTCTGTCGGGCTCTGTCGGGCTCTACTGGGCTCTGTCGGGCTCTGTCGGGCCCTGTCGGGCTCTGTCGGGCTCTGTCGGGCTCTGTCGGGCTCTACTGGGCTCTGTCGGGCTCTATTGGCGTCTGTCGGGCTCTACTGTGCCCTGTCGGGCCCTGTCGGGCTCTGTCGGGCTCTGTCGAGCTCTACTGGGCTCTGTCGGGCCCTGTCGGGCCCTGTCGGGCCCTGTCGGGCTCTGTCGGGCTCTGTCGGGCTCTGTCGGGCTCTACTGGGCTCTGTCGGTCTCTGTCGGGCCCTGTCGGGCTCTGTCGGGCTCTGTCGGGCTCTGTCGGGCTCTGTCGGGCCCTGTCGGGCTCTACTGGGCCCTGTCGGGCCCTGTCGAGCTTTGTCGGGCTCTGTCGGGCTCTGTCGGGCTCTGTCGGGCTCTACTGGGCCCTGTCGGGCTCTGTCGGGCTCTGTCGGGCTCTGTCGGGCCCTGTCGGGGTCTGTCGGGCCCTGTCGGGCCCTGTCGGGCCCTGTCGGGCTCTGTCGGGCCCTGTCGGGCTCTGTCGGTTTCTGTCGGGCTCTGTCGGGCTCTGTCGGGCTCTGTCGGGCCCTGTCGGGCCCTGTCGGGCTCTGTCAGGCTCTACTGGGCCCTGTCGGGCTCTGTCGGGCCCTGTCGGGCTCTGTCGGGCTCTGTCGGGCTCTACTGGGCTCTACTGTTCCCTGTCGGGCCCTGTCGGGCTCTGTCGGGCCCTGTCGGCCTCTGTCGGGCCCTGTCGGGCCCTGTCGGGCCCTGTCGGGCTCTGTCGGGCTCTGTCGGGCTCTGTCGGGGCCTGTCGGGCTCTGTCGGGCCCTGTCGGGCCCTGTCGGGCTCTGTCGGGCTCTGTCGGGCTCTACTGGGCTCTGTCGGGTTCTGTCGGGCTCTGTTGGGCTCTACTGGGCCCTGTCGGGCCCTGTCGGGCTCTGTCGGGCCCTGTCGGGCTCTGTCGGGCTCTGTCGGGCTCTGTCGGGCTCTACTGGGCCCTGTCGGGCTCTGTCGGGCTCTGTCGGGCCCTGTCGGGCCCTGTCGGGCTCTGTCGGGCTCTGTCGGGCTCTACTGGGCCCTGTCGGGCTCTGTCGGGCTCTGTGGGGCCCTGTCGGGCTCTGTCGGGCTCTGTCGGGCCCTGTCGGGCTCTGTCGGGCTCTATCGGGCCCTGTCGGGCTCTGTCGGGCTCTACTGGGCCCTGTCGGGCCCTGTCGGGCTCTGTCGGGCTCTGTCGGGCTCTGTCGGGCTCTACTGGGCTCTACTGGGCTCTGTCGGGCTCTACTGGGCCCTGTCGGGCCCTGTCGGGCTCTGTCGGGCTCTGTCGTGCCCTGTCGGGCTCTGTCGGGCTCTGTCGGGCCCTGTCGGGCTCTATCGGGCCCTGTCGGGCTCTGTCGGGCCCTGTCGGGCCCTGTCGGGCCCTGTCGGGCTCTGTCGGGCTCTACTGGGCCCTGTCGGGCTCTGTCGGGCTCTGTCGGGATCTGTCGGGCTCTACTGGGCTCTACTGTTCCCTGTCGGGCCCTGTCGGGCCCTGTCGGGCTCTGTCGGGCTCTGTCGGGCCCTGTCGGGCCCTGTCGGTCTCTGTCGGGCTCTGTCGGGCTCTGTCGGGCTCTACTGGTCTCTGTCGGGCTCTGTCAGGTTCTGTCGGGCTCTGTCGGGCTCTGTCGGGCCCTGTCGGGCCCTGTCGGGCCCTGTCGGGCTCTGTCGGGCTCTGTCGGGCCCTGTCGGGCTCTGTCGGGCTCTGTCGGGCTCTGTCGGGCTCTGTCGGGCTCTACTGGGCCCTGTCGGGCTCTGTCGGTTTCTGTCGGGCTCTGTCGGGCTCTGTCGGGCCCTGTCGGGCTCTGTCGGGCTCTGTCGGGCTCTGTCGGGCTCTGTCGGGCTCTACTGGGCTCTGTCGGGTTCTGTCGGGCTCTGTCGGGCTCTGTCGGGCCCTGTCGGGCTCTGTCGGGCCCTGTCGGGCTCTGTCGGGCTCTGTCGGGCTCTGTCGGGCTCTACTGGGCCCTGTCGGGCTCTGTCGGGCTCTGTCGGGCTCTGTCGGGCCCTGTCGGGCCCTGTCGGGCTCTGTCGGGCTCTGTCGGGCTCTACTGGGCCCTGTCGGGCTCTGTCGGGCTCTGTGGGGCCCTGTCGGGCTCTGTCGGGCTCTGTCGGGCTCTGTCGGGCCCTGTCGGGCCCTGTCGGGCTCTGTCGGGCTCTGTCGGGCTCTGTCGGGCTCTACTGGGACCTGTCGGGCTCTGTCGGGCCCTGTCGGGCCCTGTCGGGCTCTGTCGGGCTCTGTCGGGCTCTGTCGGGCTCTACTGGGCCCTGTCGGGCTCTGTCGGGCCCTGTCGGGCTCTGTCGGTCTCTACTGGGACCTGTCGGGCTCTGTCGGGCTCTGTCGGGCCCTGTCGGGCTCTGTCGGGCTCTGTCGGGCCCTGTCGGGCTCTGTCGGGCTCTACTGGGCCCTGTCGGGCCCTGTCGGGCCCTGTCGGGCTCTGTCGGGCTCTGTCGGGCTCTGTCGGGCTCTACTGGGCTCTACTGGGCTCTGTCGGGCTCTACTGGGCCCTGTCGGGCCCTGTCGGGATCTGTCGGGCTCTGTCGTGCCCTGTCGGGCTCTGTCGGGCTCTGTCGGGCCCTGTCGGGCTCTATCGGGCCCTGTCGGGCTCTGTCGGGCCCTGTCGGGCCCTGTCGGGCCCTGTCGGGCTCTGTCGGGCTCTACTGGGCCCTGTCGGGCTCTGTCGGGCTCTGTCGGGCTCTGTCGGGCTCTACTGGTCTCTGTCGGGCTCTGTCAGGTTCTGTCGGGCTCTGTCGGGCTCTGTCGGGCCCTGTCGGGCCCTGTCGGGCCCTGTCGGGCTCTGTCGGGCTCTGTCGGGCCCTCTCGGGCTCTGTCGGGCTCTGTCGGGCTCTGTCGGGCTCTACTGGGCTCTGTCGGGCTCTGTCGGGCCCTGTCGGGCTCTGTCGGGCTCTGTCGGGCTCTGTCGGGCTCTACTGGGCTCTGTCGGGCTCTATTGGCGTCTGTCGGGCCCTGTCGGGCTCTGTCGGGCTCTGTCGGGCTCTACTGTGCCCTGTCGGGCCCTGTCGGGCTCTGTCGGGCTCTGTCGAGCTCTACTGGGCTCTGTCGGGCCCTGTCGGGCCCTGTCGGGCCCTGTCGGGCTCTGTCGGGCTCTGTCGGGCTCTGTCGGGCTCTACTGGGCTCTGTCGGTCTCTGTCGGGCCCTGTCGGGCTCTGTCGGGCTCTGTCGGGCTCTGTCGGGCTCTGTCGGGCCCTGTCGGGCTCTACTGGGCCCTGTCGGGCCCTGTCGAGCTTTGTCGGGCTCTGTCGGGCTCTGTCGGGCTCTGTCGGGCTCTACTGGGCCCTGTCGGGCTCTGTCGGGCTCTGTCGGGCTCTGTCGGGCCCTGTCGGGGTCTGTCGGGCCCTGTCGGGCCCTGTCGGGCCCTGTCGGGCTCTGTCGGGCCCTGTCGGGCTCTGTCGGTTTCTGTCGGGCTCTGTCGGGCTCTGTCGGGCTCTGTCGGGCCCTGTCGGGCCCTGTCGGGCTCTGTCAGGCTCTACTGGGCCCTGTCGGGCTCTGTCGGGCCCTGTCGGGCTCTGTCGGGCTCTGTCGGGCTCTACTGGGCTCTACTGTTCCCTGTCGGGCCCTGTCGGGCTCTGTCGGGCCCTGTCGGCCTCTGTCGGGCCCTGTCGGGCCCTGTCGGGCCCTGTCGGGCTCTGTCGGGCTCTGTCGGGCTCTGTCGGGGCCTGTCGGGCTCTGTCGGGCCCTGTCGGGCCCTGTCGGGCTCTGTCGGGCTCTGTCGGGCTCTACTGGGCTCTGTCGGGTTCTGTCGGGCTCTGTTGGGCTCTACTGGGCCCTGTCGGGCCCTGTCGGGCTCTGTCGGGCCCTGTCGGGCTCTGTCGGGCTCTGTCGGGCTCTGTCGGGCTCTACTGGGCCCTGTCGGGCTCTGTCGGGCTCTGTCGGGCTCTGTCGGGCCCTGTCGGGCCCTGTCGGGCTCTGTCGGGCTCTGTCGGGCTCTACTGGGCCCTGTCGGGCTCTGTCGGGCTCTGTGGGGCCCTGTCGGGCTCTGTCGGGCTCTGTCGGGCCCTGTCGGGCTCTGTCGGGCTCTATCGGGCCCTGTCGGGCTCTGTCGGGCTCTACTGGGCCCTGTCGGGCCCTGTCGGGCTCTGTCGGGCTCTGTCGGGCTCTGTCGGGCTCTACTGGGCTCTACTGGGCTCTGTCGGGCTCTACTGGGCCCTGTCGGGCCCTGTCGGGCTCTGTCGGGCTCTGTCGTGCCCTGTCGGGCTCTGTCGGGCTCTGTCGGGCCCTGTCGGGCTCTATCGGGCCCTGTCGGGCTCTGTCGGGCCCTGTCGGGCCCTGTCGGGCCCTGTCGGGCTCTGTCGGGCTCTACTGGGCCCTGTCGGGCTCTGTCGGGCTCTGTCGGGATCTGTCGGGCTCTACTGGGCTCTACTGTTCCCTGTCGGGCCCTGTCGGGCCCTGTCGGGCTCTGTCGGGCTCTGTCGGGCCCTGTCGGGCCCTGTCGGTCTCTGTCGGGCTCTGTCGGGCTCTGTCGGGCTCTACTGGTCTCTGTCGGGCTCTGTCAGGTTCTGTCGGGCTCTGTCGGGCTCTGTCGGGCCCTGTCGGGCCCTGTCGGGCCCTGTCGGGCTCTGTCGGGCTCTGTCGGGCCCTGTCGGGCTCTGTCGGGCTCTGTCGGGCTCTGTCGGGCTCTGTCGGGCTCTACTGGGCCCTGTCGGGCTCTGTCGGTTTCTGTCGGGCTCTGTCGGGCTCTGTCGGGCCCTGTCGGGCTCTGTCGGGCTCTGTCGGGCTCTGTCGGGCTCTGTCGGGCTCTACTGGGCTCTGTCGGGTTCTGTCGGGCTCTGTCGGGCTCTGTCGGGCCCTGTCGGGCTCTGTCGGGCCCTGTCGGGCTCTGTCGGGCTCTGTCGGGCTCTGTCGGGCTCTACTGGGCCCTGTCGGGCTCTGTCGGGCTCTGTCGGGCTCTGTCGGGCCCTGTCGGGCCCTGTCGGGCTCTGTCGGGCTCTGTCGGGCTCTACTGGGCCCTGTCGGGCTCTGTCGGGCTCTGTGGGGCCCTGTCGGGCTCTGTCGGGCTCTGTCGGGCTCTGTCGGGCCCTGTCGGGCCCTGTCGGGCTCTGTCGGGCTCTGTCGGGCTCTGTCGGGCTCTACTGGGACCTGTCGGGCTCTGTCGGGCCCTGTCGGGCCCTGTCGGGCTCTGTCGGGCTCTGTCGGGCTCTGTCGGGCTCTACTGGGCCCTGTCGGGCTCTGTCGGGCCCTGTCGGGCTCTGTCGGTCTCTACTGGGACCTGTCGGGCTCTGTCGGGCTCTGTCGGGCCCTGTCGGGCTCTGTCGGGCTCTGTCGGGCCCTGTCGGGCTCTGTCGGGCTCTACTGGGCCCTGTCGGGCCCTGTCGGGCCCTGTCGGGCTCTGTCGGGCTCTGTCGGGCTCTGTCGGGCTCTACTGGGCTCTACTGGGCTCTGTCGGGCTCTACTGGGCCCTGTCGGGCCCTGTCGGGCTCTGTCGGGCTCTGTCGTGCCCTGTCGGGCTCTGTCGGGCTCTGTCGGGCCCTGTCGGGCTCTATCGGGCCCTGTCGGGCTCTGTCGGGCCCTGTCGGGCCCTGTCGGGCCCTGTCGGGCTCTGTCGGGCTCTACTGGGCCCTGTCGGGCTCTGTCGGGCTCTGTCGGGCTCTGTCGGGCTCTACTGGTCTCTGTCGGGCTCTGTCAGGTTCTGTCGGGCTCTGTCGGGCTCTGTCGGGCCCTGTCGGGCCCTGTCGGGCCCTGTCGGGCTCTGTCGGGCTCTGTCGGGCCCTGTCGGGCTCTGTCGGGCTCTGTCGGGCTCTGTCGGGCCCTGTCGGGCTCTGTCGGGCTCTGTCGGGCTCTGTCGGGCTCTACTGGGCTCTGTCGGGCCCTGTCGGGCTCTGTCGGGCCCTGTCGGGCTCTGTCGGGCCCTGTCGGGCTCTGTCGGGCTCTGTCGGGCTCTACTGTGCTCTACTGTTCCCTGTCGGGCCCTGTCGGGCTCTGTCGGGCCCTGTCGGCCTCTGTTGGGCCCTGTCGGGCCCTGTCGGGCCCTGTCGGGCTCTGTCGGGCTCTGTCGGGCTCTACTCGGCTCTGTCGGTCTCTGTTGGGCTCTGTCGGGCTCTGTCGGGCCCTGTCGGGCTCTGTCAGGATCTGTCGGGCCCTGTCGGGCTCTGTCGGGCTCTTTCGGGCTCTGTCGGGCTCTGTCGGGCTCTACTGGGCTCTGTCGGGCTCTGTCGGGCTCTGTTGGGCTCTACTGGGCCCTGTCGGGCTCTGTCGGGCTCTGTCGGGCCCTGTCGGGCTCTGTCGGGCTCTGTCGGGCTCTGTCGGGCTCTACTGGGCCCTGTCGGGCCCTGTCGGGCCCTGTCGGGCTCTGTCGGGCTCTGTCGGGCTCTACTGGTCTCTGTCGGGCTCTGTCGGGCCCTGTCGGGCTCTGTCGGGCTCTGTCGGGCTCTACTGGGCTCTGTCGGGCTCTGTCGGGCTCTGTCGGGCTCTACTGGGCTAAACTGGGCCCTGTCGGGCCCTGTCGGGCCCTGTCGGGCCCTGTCGGGCTCTGTCGGGCTCTCTCGGGCTCTACTGGGCTCTGTCGGGCTCTATTGGGGTCTGTCGGGCCCTGTCGGGCTCTGTCGGGCTCTGTCGGGCCCTGTCGGGCCCTTGCGGGCTCTGTCGGGCCCTGTCGGGCTCTGTCGGGCTCTGTCGGGCTCTGTCGGGCTCTACTGGGCCCTGTCGGGCCCTGTCGGGCCCTCTCGGGCTCTGTCGGGCTCTGTCGGGCTCTGTCGGGCTCTACTGGGCTCTGTCGGGCTCTGTCGGGCCCTGTCGGGCTCTGTCGGGCTCTGTCGGGCTCTGTCGGGCTCTACTGGGCTCTGTCGGGCTCTATTGGCGTCTGTCGGGCCCTGTCGGGCTCTGTCGGGCTCTGTCGGGCTCTACTGGGCCCTGTCGGGCCCTGTCGGGCTCTGTCGGGCTCTGTCGGGCTCTGTCGGGCTCTACTGGGCTCTGTCGGTCTCTGTCGGGCCCTGTCGGGCTCTGTCGGGCTCTGTCGGGCTCTGTCGGGCTCTGTCGGGCCCTGTCGGGCTCTACTGGGCCCTGTCGGGCCCTGTCGAGCTTTGTCGGGCTCTGTCGGGCTCTGTCGGGCTCTGTCGGGCTCTACTGGGCCCTGTCGGGCTCTGTCGGGCTCTGTCGGGCTCTGTCGGGCCCTGTCGGGGTCTGTCGGGCCCTGTCGGGCCCTGTCGGGCCCTGTCGGGCTCTGTCGGGCCCTGTCGGGCTCTGTCGGTTTCTGTCGGGCTCTGTCGGGCTCTGTCGGGCTCTGTCGGGCCCTGTCGGGCCCTGTCGGGCTCTGTCAGGCTCTACTGGGCCCTGTCGGGCTCTGTCGGGCCCTGTCGGGCTCTGTCGGGCTCTGTCGGGCTCTACTGGGCTCTACTGTTCCCTGTCGGGCCCTGTCGGGCTCTGTCGGGCCCTGTCGGCCTCTGTCGGGCCCTGTCGGGCCCTGTCGGGCCCTGTCGGGCTCTGTCGGGCTCTGTCGGGCTCTGTCGGGGCCTGTCGGGCTCTGTCGGGCCCTGTCGGGCCCTGTCGGGCCCTGTCGGGCTCTGTCGGGCTCTGTCGGGCTCTGTCGGGCTCTGTCGGGCTCTACTGGGCTCTGTCGGGTTCTGTCGGGCTCTGTTGGGCTCTACTGGGCCCTGTCGGGCTCTGTCGGGCCCTGTCGGGCTCTGTCGGGCTCTGTCGGGCTCTGTCGGGCTCTACTGGGCCCTGTCGGGCTCTGTCGGGCTCTGTCGGGCCCTGTCGGGCCCTGTCGGGCTCTGTCGGGCTCTGTCGGGCTCTACTGGGCCCTGTCGGGCCCTGTCGGGCCCTGTCGGACTCTGTCGGGCTCTGTCGAGCTCTACTGGGCTCTGTCGGGCTCTGTCGGGCCCTGTCGGGCTCTGTCGGGCTCTGTCGGGCTCTGTCGGGCTCTGTCGGGCCCTGTCGGGCTCTACTGGGCCCTGTCGGGCCCTGTCGGGCTTTGTCGGGCTCTGTCGGGCTCTGTCGGGCTCTGTCGGGCTCTACTGGGCCCTGTCGGGCTCTGTCGGGCTCTGTCGGGCCCTGTCGGGCTCTGTCGGGCCCTGTCGGGCTCTGTCGGGCTCTGTCGGGCCCTGTCGGGCCCTGTCGGGCTCTGTCGGGCTCTGTCGGGCTCTACTGGGCCCTGTCGGGCCCTGTCGGGCCCTGTCGGGCTCTGTCGGGCTCTGTCGGGCCCTGTCGGGCCCTGTCGGGCTCTGTCGGGCTCTGTCGGGCTCTGTCGGGCTCTACTGGGCTCTGTCGGGCTCTGTCAGGTTCTGTCGGGCTCTGTCGGGCTCTGTCGGGCCCTGTCGGGCCCTGTCGGGCTCTGTCGGGCTCTGTCGGGTTCTGTCGGGCTCTGTCGGGCCCTGTCGGGCTCTGTCGGGCTCTGTCGGGCCCTGTCGGGCTCTACTGGGTTCTACTGTTCCCTGTCGGGCCCTGTCGGGCTCTGTCGGGCTCTGTCGGGCTCTACTGGGCCCTGTCGGGCTCTGTCGGTTTCTGTCGGGCTCTGTCGAGCTCTGTCGGGCCCTGTCGGGCTCTGTCGGGCTCTGTCGGTCTCTACTGGGCCCTGTCGGGCCCTGTCGGGCCCTGTCGGGCTCTGTCGGGCTCTACTGGGCCCTGTCGGGCTCTGTCGGGCCCTGTCGGGCTCTGTCGGGCTCTGTCGGGCTCTACTGGGCTCTACTGTTCCCTGTCGGGCCCTGTCGGGCTCTGTCGGGCCCTGTCGGCCTCTGTCGGGCTCTGTTGGGCCCTGTCGGGCTCTGTCGGGCTCTGTCGAGCTCTGTCGGGCTCTGTCAGGCTCTACTGGGCCCTGTCGGGCTCTATCGGGCACTGTCGGGCTCTTTCGGGCCCTGTCGGGCTCTGTCGGGCCCTGTCGGGCCCTGTCGGGCTTTGTCGGGCTCTGTCGAGCTCTGTCGGGCCCTGTCGGGCTCTGTCGGGCTCTACTGGGCCCTGTCGGGCTCTGTCGGGTTCTACTGGGCTCTACTGGGCTCTGTCGGGCTCTGTCGGGCCCTGTCGGGTTCTGTCGGGCTCTGTCGGGCTCTGTCGGGCCCTGTCGGGCTCTGTCGGGCCCTGTCGGGCTCTGTCGGGCTCTGTCGGGCTCTGTCGGGCTCTACTGGGCCCTGTCGGGCTCTGTCGGGCTCTGTCGGGCTCTGTCGGGCCCTGTCGGGCCCTGTCGGGCTCTGTCGGGCTCTGTCGGGCTCTACTGGGCCCTGTCGGGCTCTGTCGGGCTCTGTGGGGCCCTGTCGGGCTCTGTCGGGCTCTGTCGGGCTCTGTCGGGCCCTGTCGGGCCCTGTCGGGCTCTGTCGGGCTCTGTCGGGCTCTGTCGGGCTCTACTGGGACCTGTCGGGCTCTGTCGGGCCCTGTCGGGCCCTGTCGGGCTCTGTCGGGCTCTGTCGGGCTCTGTCGGTCTCTACTGGGACCTGTCGGGCTCTGTCGGGCTCTGTCGGTCTCTACTGGGACCTGTCGGGCTCTGTCGGGCTCTGTCGGTCTCTACTGGGCCCTGTCGGGCTCTGTCGGGCCCTGTCGGGCTCTGTCGGTCTCTACTGGGACCTGTCGGGCTCTGTCGGGCTCTGTCGGGCCCTGTCGGGCTCTGTCGGGCTCTGTCGGGCCCTGTCGGGCTCTGTCGGGCTCTACTGGGCCCTGTCGGGCCCTGTCGGGCCCTGTCGGGCTCTGTCGGGCTCTGTCGGGCTCTGTCGGGCTCTACTGGGCTCTACTGGGCTCTGTCGGGCTCTACTGGGCCCTGTCGGGCCCTGTCGGGCTCTGTCGGGCTCTGTCGTGCCCTGTCGGGCTCTGTCGGGCTCTGTCGGGCCCTGTCGGGCTCTATCGGGCCCTGTCGGGCTCTGTCGGGCCCTGTCGGGCCCTGTCGGGCCCTGTCGGGCTCTGTCGGGCTCTACTGGGCCCTGTCGGGCTCTGTCGGGCTCTGTCGGGCTCTGTCGGGCTCTACTGGTCTCTGTCGGGCTCTGTCAGGTTCTGTCGGGCTCTGTCGGGCTCTGTCGGGCCCTGTCGGGCCCTGTCGGGCCCTGTCGGGCTCTGTCGGGCCCTGTCGGGCTCTGTCGGGCTCTGTCGGGCTCTGTCGGGCTCTGTCGGGCCCTGTCGGGCTCTGTCGGGCTCTGTCGGGCTCTGTCGGGCTCTACTGGGCTCTGTCGGGCCCTGTCGGGCTCTGTCGGGCCCTGTCGGGCTCTGTCGGGCCCTGTCGGGCTCTGTCGGGCTCTGTCGGGCTCTACTGTGCTCTACTGTTCCCTGTCGGGCCCTGTCGGGCTCTGTCGGGCCCTGTCGGCCTCTGTTGGGCCCTGTCGGGCCCTGTCGGGCCCTGTCGGGCTCTGTCGGGCTCTGTCGGGCTCTACTCGGCTCTGTCGGTCTCTGTTGGGCTCTGTCGGGCTCTGTCGGGCCCTGTCGGGCTCTGTCAGGATCTGTCGGGCCCTGTCGGGCTCTGTCGGGCTCTTTCGGGCTCTGTCGGGCTCTGTCGGGCTCTACTGGGCTCTGTCGGGCTCTGTCGGGCTCTGTTGGGCTCTACTGGGCCCTGTCGGGCTCTGTCGGGCTCTGTCGGGCCCTGTCGGGCTCTGTCGGGCTCTGTCGGGCTCTGTCGGGCTCTACTGGGCCCTGTCGGGCCCTGTCGGGCCCTGTCGGGCTCTGTCGGGCTCTGTCGGGCTCTACTGGTCTCTGTCGGGCTCTGTCGGGCCCTGTCGGGCTCTGTCGGGCTCTGTCGGGCTCTACTGGGCTCTGTCGGGCTCTGTCGGGCTCTGTCGGGCTCTACTGGGCTAAACTGGGCCCTGTCGGGCCCTGTCGGGCCCTGTCGGGCCCTGTCGGGCTCTGTCGGGCTCTGTCGGGCTCTCTCGGGCTCTACTGGGCTCTGTCGGGCTCTATTGGGGTCTGTCGGGCCCTGTCGGGCTCTGTCGGGCTCTGTCGGGCCCTGTCGGGCCCTTGCGGGCTCTGTCGGGCCCTGTCGGGCTCTGTCGGGCTCTGTCGGGCTCTGTCGGGCTCTACTGGGCCCTGTCGGGCCCTGTCGGGCCCTCTCGGGCTCTGTCGGACTCTGTCGGGCTCTGTCGGGCTCTACTGGGCTCTGTCGGGCTCTGTCGGGCCCTGTCGGGCTCTGTCGGGCTCTGTCGGGCTCTGTCGGGCTCTACTGGGCTCTGTCGGGCTCTATTGGCGTCTGTCGGGCCCTGTCGGGCTCTGTCGGGCTCTGTCGGGCTCTACTGGGCCCTGTCGGGCCCTGTCGGGCTCTGTCGGGCTCTGTCGGGCTCTGTCGGGCTCTACTGGGCTCTGTCGGTCTCTGTCGGGCCCTGTCGGGCTCTGTCGGGCTCTGTCGGGCTCTGTCGGGCTCTGTCGGGCCCTGTCGGGCTCTACTGGGCCCTGTCGGGCCCTGTCGAGCTTTGTCGGGCTCTGTCGGGCTCTGTCGGGCTCTGTCGGGCTCTACTGGGCCCTGTCGGGCTCTGTCGGGCTCTGTCGGGCTCTGTCGGGCCCTGTCGGGGTCTGTCGGGCCCTGTCGGGCCCTGTCGGGCCCTGTCGGGCTCTGTCGGGCCCTGTCGGGCTCTGTCGGTTTCTGTCGGGCTCTGTCGGGCTCTGTCGGGCTCTGTCGGGCCCTGTCGGGCCCTGTCGGGCTCTGTCAGGCTCTACTGGGCCCTGTCGGGCTCTGTCGGGCCCTGTCGGGCTCTGTCGGGCTCTGTCGGGCTCTACTGGGCTCTACTGTTCCCTGTCGGGCCCTGTCGGGCTCTGTCGGGCCCTGTCGGCCTCTGTCGGGCCCTGTCGGGCCCTGTCGGGCCCTGTCGGGCTCTGTCGGGCTCTGTCGGGCTCTGTCGGGGCCTGTCGGGCTCTGTCGGGCCCTGTCGGGCCCTGTCGGGCCCTGTCGGGCTCTGTCGGGCTCTGTCGGGCTCTGTCGGGCTCTACTGGGCTCTGTCGGGTTCTGTCGGGCTCTGTTGGGCTCTACTGGGCCCTGTCGGGCTCTGTCGGGCCCTGTCGGGCTCTGTCGGGCTCTGTCGGGCTCTGTCGGGCTCTACTGGGCCCTGTCGGGCTCTGTCGGGCTCTGTCGGGCCCTGTCGGGCCCTGTCGGGCTCTGTCGGGCTCTGTCGGGCTCTACTGGGCCCTGTCGGGCCCTGTCGGGCCCTGTCGGACTCTGTCGGGCTCTGTCGAGCTCTACTGGGCTCTGTCGGGCTCTGTCGGGCCCTGTCGGGCTCTGTCGGGCTCTGTCGGGCTCTGTCGGGCTCTGTCGGGCCCTGTCGGGCTCTACTGGGCCCTGTCGGGCCCTGTCGGGCTTTGTCGGGCTCTGTCGGGCTCTGTCGGGCTCTGTCGGGCTCTACTGGGCCCTGTCGGGCTCTGTCGGGCTCTGTCGGGCCCTGTCGGGCTCTGTCGGGCCCTGTCGGGCTCTGTCGGGCTCTGTCGGGCCCTGTCGGGCCCTGTCGGGCTCTGTCGGGCTCTGTCGGGCTCTACTGGGCCCTGTCGGGCCCTGTCGGGCCCTGTCGGGCTCTGTCGGGCTCTGTCGGGCCCTGTCGGGCCCTGTCGGGCTCTGTCGGGCTCTGTCGGGCTCTGTCGGGCTCTACTGGGCTCTGTCGGGCTCTGTCAGGTTCTGTCGGGCTCTGTCGGGCTCTGTCGGGCCCTGTCGGGCCCTGTCGGGCTCTGTCGGGCTCTGTCGGGTTCTGTCGGGCTCTGTCGGGCCCTGTCGGGCTCTGTCGGGCTCTGTCGGGCCCTGTCGGGCTCTACTGGGTTCTACTGTTCCCTGTCGGGCCCTGTCGGGCTCTGTCGGGCTCTGTCGGGCTCTACTGGGCCCTGTCGGGCTCTGTCGGTTTCTGTCGGGCTCTGTCGAGCTCTGTCGGGCCCTGTCGGGCTCTGTCGGGCTCTGTCGGTCTCTACTGGGCCCTGTCGGGCCCTGTCGGGCCCTGTCGGGCTCTGTCGGGCTCTACTGGGCCCTGTCGGGCTCTGTCGGGCCCTGTCGGGCTCTGTCGGGCTCTGTCGGGCTCTACTGGGCTCTACTGTTCCCTGTCGGGCCCTGTCGGGCTCTGTCGGGCCCTGTCGGCCTCTGTCGGGCTCTGTTGGGCCCTGTCGGGCTCTGTCGGGCTCTGTCGAGCTCTGTCGGGCTCTGTCAGGCTCTACTGGGCCCTGTCGGGCTCTATCGGGCACTGTCGGGCTCTTTCGGGCCCTGTCGGGCTCTGTCGGGCCCTGTCGGGCCCTGTCGGGCTTTGTCGGGCTCTGTCGAGCTCTGTCGGGCCCTGTCGGGCTCTGTCGGGCTCTACTGGGCCCTGTCGGGCTCTGTCGGGTTCTACTGGGCTCTACTGGGCTCTGTCGGGCTCTGTCGGGCCCTGTTGGGCTCTGTCGGGCCCTGTCGGGCTCTGTCGGGCTCTGTCGGGCCCTGTCGGGCCCTGTCGAGCTCTGTCGGGCTCTGTCGGGCTCTGTCAGGCTCTACTGGGCTCTGTCGGGCTCTGTCGGGTTCTGTCGGGCTCTGTCGGGCTCTGTCGGGCCCTGTCGGGCTCTACTGGGCCCTGTCGGGCCCTGTCGGGCCCTGTCGGGCTCTGTCGGGCTCTACTGGGCCCTGTCGGGCCCTGTCGGGCTCTGTCGGGCTCTGTCGGGCTCTGTCGGGCTCTACTAGGCTCTGTCGGGCTCTGTCGGGCTCTGTCGGGCTCTGTCGGGCTCTACTGGGCCCTGTCGGGCTCTGTCGGGCTCTGTCGGGCCCTGTCGGGCCCTGTCGGGCTCTGTCGGGCTCTGTCGGGCTCTACTGGGCCCTGTCGGGCCCTGTCGGGCCCTGTCGGGCTCTGTCGGGCTCTGTCGAGCTCTACTGGGCTCTGTCGGGCTCTGTCGGGCCCTGTCGGGCTCTGTCGGGCTCTGTCGGGCTCTGTCGGGCTCTGTCGGGCCCTGTCGGGCTCTACTGGGCCCTGTCGGGCCCTGTCGGGCTTTGTCGGGCTCTGTCGGGCTCTGTCGGGCTCTGTCGGGCTCTACTGGGCCCTGTCGGGCTCTGTCGGGCTCTGTCGGGCCCTGTCGGGCTCTGTCGGGCCCTGTCGGGCTCTGTCGGGCTCTGTCGGGCCCTGTCGGGCCCTGTCGGGCTCTGTCGGGCTCTGTCGGGCTCTACTGGGCCCTGTCGGGCCCTGTCGGGCCCTGTCGGGCTCTGTCGGGCCCTGTCGGGCCCTGTCGGGCTCTGTCGGGCTCTGTCGGGCTCTGTCGGGCTCTACTGGGCTCTGTCGGGCTCTGTCAGGTTCTGTCGGGCTCTGTCGGGCTCTGTCGGGCCCTGTCGGGCCCTGTCGGGCTCTGTCGGGCTCTGTCGGGTTCTGTCGGGCTCTGTCGGGCCCTGTCGGGCTCTGTCGGGCTCTGTCGGGCTCTGTCGGGCTCTACTGGGTTCTACTGTTCCCTGTCGGGCCCTGTCGGGCTCTGTCGGGCTCTGTCGGGCTCTACTGGGCCCTGTCGGGCTCTGTCGGTTTCTGTCGGGCTCTGTCGAGCTCTGTCGGGCCCTGTCGGGCTCTGTCGGGCTCTGTCGGTCTCTACTGGGCCCTGTCGGGCCCTGTCGGGCCCTGTCGGGCTCTGTCGGGCTCTACTGGGCCCTGTCGGGCTCTGTCGGGCCCTGTCGGGCTCTGTCGGGCTCTGTCGGGCTCTACTGGGCTCTACTGTTCCCTGTCGGGCCCTGTCGGGCTCTGTCGGGCCCTGTCGGCCTCTGTCGGGCTCTGTTGGGCCCTGTCGAGCTCTGTCGGGCTCTGTCAGGCTCTACTGGGCCCTGTCGGGCTCTATCGGGCACTGTCGGGCTCTTTCGGGCCCTGTCGGGCTCTGTCGGGCCCTGTCGGGCCCTGTCGGGCTTTGTCGGGCTCTGTCGAGCTCTGTCGGGCCCTGTCGGGCTCTGTCGGGCTCTACTGGGCCCTGTCGGGCTCTGTCGGGTTCTACTGGGCTCTACTGGGCTCTGTCGGGCTCTGTCGGGCCCTGTTGGGCTCTGTCGGGCCCTGTCGGGCTCTGTCGGGCTCTGTCGGGCCCTGTCGGGCCCTGTCGAGCTCTGTCGGGCTCTGTCGGGCTCTGTCAGGCTCTACTGGGCTCTGTCGGGCTCTGTCGGGCCCTGTCGGGCCCTGTCGAGCTCTGTCGGGCTCTGTCGGGCTCTGTCAGGCTCTACTGGGCTCTGTCGGGCTCTGTCGGGTTCTGTCGGGCTCTGTCGGGCTCTGTCGGGCCCTGTCGGGCTCTACTGGGCCCTGTCGGGCCCTGTCGGGCCCTGTCGGGCTCTGTCGGGCTCTACTGGGCCCTGTCGGGCCCTGTCGGGCTCTGTCGGGCTCTGTCGGGCTCTGTCGGGCTCTACTAGGCTCTGTCGGGCTCTGTCGGGCTCTGTCGGGCTCTACTGGGCTCTGTCGGGCTCTGTCGGGCCCTGTCGGGCCCTTACGGGCTCTGTCGGGCTCTGTCGGGCCCTGTCGGGCTCTGTCGGGCTCTGTCGGGCTCTGTCGGGCTCTACTGGGCCCTGTCGGGCCCTGTCGGGCCCTCTCGGGCTCTGTCGGGCCCTGTCGGGCTCTGTCGGGCTCTGTCGGGCTCTACTGGGCTCTGTCGAGCCCTGTCAGGCCCTGTCGGGCTCTGTCGGGCTCTGTCGGGCTCTGTCGGGCTCTACTGGGCTCTGTCGGGCTCTATTGGGGTCTGTCGGGCCCTGTCGGGCTCTGTCGGGCCCTGTCGGGCTCTGTCGGGCTCTACTGGGCCCTGTCGGGCTCTGTCGGGCCCTGTCGGGCTCTGTCGGGCTCTGTCGGGCTCTACTGGGCTCTACTGTTCCCTGTCGGGCCCTGTCGGGCTCTGTCGGGCCCTGTCGGGCTCTGTCGGGCTCTGTCGGGCTCTACTGGGCTCTACTGTTCCCTGTCGGGCCCTGTCGGGCTCTGTCGAGCTCTGTCGGGCTCTGTCAGGCTCTACTGGGCCCTGTCGGGCTCTATCGGGCACTGTCGGGCTCTTTCGGGCCCTGTCGGGCTCTGTCGGGCCCTGTCGGGCTCTGTCGGGCCCTGTCGGGCTTTGTCGGGCTCTGTCTAGCTCTGTCGGGCTCTGTGAGGCTCTACTGGGGCCTGTCGGGCTCTGTCGGGCTCTGTCGGGCCCTGTCGGGCTCTGTCGGGCTCTGTCGGGCTCTGTCGGGCTCTACTGGGCCCTGTCGGGCTCTGTCGGGCTCTGTCGGGTTCTACTGGGCTCTACTGGGCTCTGTCGGGCTCTGTCGGGCCCTGTCGGGCTCTGTCGGGCTCTGTCGGGCCCTGTCGGGCCCTGTCGAGCTCTGTCGGGCTCTGTCGGGCTCTGTCAGGCTCTACTGGGCTCTGTCGGGCTCTGTCGGGTTCTGTCGGGCTCTGTCGGGCTCTGTCGGGCCCTGTCGGGCTCTACTGGGCCCTGTCGGGCCCTGTCGGGCCCTGTCGGGCTCTGTCGGGCTCTACTGGGCCCTGTCGGGCCCTGTCGGGCCCTGTCGGGCTCTGTCGGGCTCTGTCGGGCTCTACTAGGCTCTGTCGGGCTCTGTCGGGCTCTGTCGGGCTCTACTGGGCTCTGTCGGGCTCTGTCGGGCCCTGTCGGGCCCTTGCGGGCTCTGTCGGGCTCTGTCGGGCCCTGTCGGGCTCTGTCGGGCTCTGTCGGGCTCTGTCGGGCTCTACTGGGCCCTGTCGGGCCCTGTCGGGCCCTCTCGGGCTCTGTCGGGCTCTGTCGGGCTCTACTGGGCTCTGTCGGGCTCTATCGGGCCCTGTCGGGCTCTGTCGGGCTCTGTCGGGCTCTGTCGGGCTCTGTCGGGCTCTACTGGGCTCTGTCGGGCTCTGTCGGGCCCTGTCGGGCCCTGTCGGGCTCTGTCGGGCTCTGTCGGGCTCTGTCGGGCTCTGTCGGGCTCTACTGGGCCCTGTCGGGCCCTGTCGGGCTCTGTCGGGCTCTGTCGGGCTCTGTCGGGCTCTACTGGGCTCTGTCGGGCTCTGTCGGGCTCTGTCGGGCTCTGTCGGGCTCTACTGGGCTAAACTGGGCCCTGTCGGGCTCTGTCGGGCCCTGTCGGGCCCTGTCGGGCTCTGTCAGGCTCTGTCGGGCTCTCTCGGGCTCTACTGGGCTCTGTCGGGCTCTATTGGGGTCTGTCGGGCCCTGTTGGGCTCTGTCGGGCTCTGTCGGGCCCTGTCGGGCCCTTGCGGGCTCTGTCGGGCCCTGTCGGGCTCTGTCGGGCTCTGTCGGGCTCTGTCGGGCTCTGTCGGGCTCTACTGGGCCCTGTCGGGCCCTGTCGGGCCCTCTCGGGCTCTGTCGGGCTCTGTCGGGCTCTGTCGGGCTCTACTGGGCTCTGTCGGGCTCTGTCGGGCCCTGTGGGGCTCTGTCGGGCTCTGTCGGGCTCTGTCGGGCCCTGTCGGGCTCTACTGGGCCCTGTCGGGCCCTGTCGGGCCCTGTCGGGCTCTGTCGGGCTCTGTCGGGCTCTGTCGTGCTCTACTGGGCTCTGTCGGGCCCTGTCGGGCCCTGTCGGGCTCTGTCGGGCTCTGTCGGGCTCTGTCGGGCTCTACTGGGCTCTGTCGGGCTCTATTGGGGTCTGTCGGGCCCTGTCGGGCTCTGTCGGGCTCTGTCGGGCCCTGTCGGGCCCTGTCGGGCTCTGTCAGGCTCTGTCGGGCTCTACTGGGCCCTGTCGGGCCCTGTCGGGCTCTCTCGGGCTCTGTCGAGCTCTACTGGGCTCTGTCGGGCCCTGTCGGGCCCTGTCGGGCCCTGTCGGGCTCTGTCGGGCTCTGTCGGGCTCTGTCGGGCTCTACTGGGCTCTGTCGGTCTCTGTCGGGCCCTGTTGGGCTCTGTCGGGCTCTGTCGGGCTCTGTCGGGCTCTGTCGGGCCCTGTCGGGCTCTACTGGGCCCTGTCGGGCCCTGTCGAGCTTTGTCGGGCTCTGTCGGGCTCTGTCGGGCTCTACTGGGCCCTGTCGGGCTCTGTCGGGCTCTGTCGGGCCCTGTCGGGCTCTGTCGGGCCCTGTCGGGCTCTGTCGGTTTCTGTCGGGCTCTGTCGGGCTCTGTCGGGCTCTGTCGGGCCCTGTCGGGCCCTGTCGGGCTCTGTCAGGCTCTACTGGGCCCTGTCGGGCTCTGTCGGGCCCTGTCGGGCTCTGTCGGGCTCTGTCGGGCTCTACTGGGCTCTACTGTTCCCTGTCGGGCCCTGTCGGGCTCTGTCGGGCCCTGTCGGCCTCTGTCGGGCCCTGTCGGGCCCTGTCGGGCCCTGTCGGGCTCTGTCGGGCTCTGTTGGGCTCTGTCGGGCTCTGTCGGGCCCTGTCGGGCTCTGTCAGGATCTGTCGGGCCCTGTCGGGCCCTGTCGGGCTCTGTCAGGATCTGTCGGGCCCTGTCGGGCTCTGTCGGGCTCTTTCGGGCTCTGTCGGGCTCTGTCGGGCTCTACTGGGCTCTGTCGGGCTCTGTCGGGCTCTGTTGGGCTCTACTGGGCCCTGTCGGGCTCTGTCGGGCTCTGTCGGGCCCTGTCGGGCTCTGTCGGGCCCTGTCGGGCTCTGTCGGGCTCTGTCGGGCTCTGTCGGGCTGTACTGGGCCCTGTCGGGCCCTGTCGGGCCCTGTCGGGCTCTGTCGGGCTCTGTCGGGCTCTGTCGGGCTCTACTGGGTTCTGTCGGGCTCTGTCGGGCTCTGTTGGGCTCTACTGGGCCCTGTCGGGCTCTGTCGGGCTCTGTCGGGCCCTGTCGGGCTCTGTCGGGCCCTGTCGGGCTCTGTCGGGCTCTGTCGGGCCCTGTCGGGCTCTGTCGGGCTCTACTGGGCTCTGTCGGGCTCTGTCGGGCTCTGTCGGGCTCTACTGGGCTAAACTGGGCCCTGTCGGGCTCTGTCGGGCCCTGTCGGGCCCTGTCGGGCTCTGTCGGGCTCTGTCGGGCTCTCTCGGGCCCTGTCGGGCTCTACTGGGCTCTGTCGGGCCCTGTCGGGCTCTGTCGGGCTCTGTCGGGCCCTGTCGGGCCCTGTCGGGCTCTGTCGGGCTCTGTCGGGCTCTACTGGGCCCTGTCGGGCCCTGTCGGGCCCTGTCGGGCTCTGTCGGGCTCTGTCGGGCCCTGTCGGGCTCTGTCGGGTTCTGTCGGGCTCTGTCGGGCTCTACTGGGCTCTGTCGGGCCCTGTCGGGCTCTGTCGGGCTCTGTCGGGCCCTGTCGGGCCCTGTCGGGCTCTACTGGGCCCTGTCGGGCCCTGTCGGGCTTTGTCGGACTCTGTCGGGCTCTGTCGGGCTCTGTCGGGCTCTACTGGGCCCTGTCGGGCTCTGTCGGGCTCTGTCGGGCCCTGTCGGGCTCTGTCGGGCCCTGTCGGGCTCTGTCGGGCTCTGTCGGGCCCTGTCGGGCCCTGTCGGGCTCTGTCGGGCTCTGTCGGGCTCTGTCGGGCTCTACTGGGCCCTGTCGGGCCCTGTCGGGCCCTGTCGGGCTCTGTCGGGCTCTACTGGGCCCTGTCGGGCTCTGTCGGGCCCTCTCGGGCTCTACTGGGCTCTGTCGGGCTCTGTCGGGCTCTACTGGGCTCTACTGTTCCCAGTCGGGCCCTGTCGGGCTCTGTCGGGCCCTGTCGGGCTCTGTCGGGCTCTGTCGGGCCCTGTCGGGCCCTGTCGGGCTCTGTCGGGCTCTGTCGGGCTCTGTCGGGCTCTACTGGGCTCTGTCGGGCTCTGTCAGGTTCTGTCGGGCTCTGTCGGGCTCTGTCAGGCCCTGTCGGGCCCTGTCGGGCTCTGTCGGGCTCTGTCGGGTTCTGTCGGGCTCTGTCGGGCCCTGTCGGGCTCTGTCGGGCTCTGTCGGGCTCTGTCGGGCTCTACTGGGCTCTACTGGGCTCTGTCGGGCTCTACTGGGCCCTGTCGGGCCCTGTCGGGCTCTGTCGGGCTCTGTCGGGCTCTGTCGTGCCCTGTCGGGCTCTGTCGGGCTCTGTCGGGCCCTGTCGGGCTCTATCGGGCCCTGTCGGGCTCTGTCGGGCCCTGTCGGGCCCTGTCGGGCCCTGTCGGGCTCTGTCGGGCCCTGTCGGGCCCTGTCGGGCTCTGTCGGGCCCTGTCGGGCCCTGTCGGGCTCTGTCGGGCTCTGTCGGGCTCTGTCGGGCTCTACTCGGCCCTGTCGGGCCCAGTCGGGCCCTGTCGGGCTCTGTCGGGCTCTCTCGGGCTCTGTCAGGCTCTACTGGGCTCTGTCGGGCCCTGTCGGGCCCTGTCGGGCTCTGTCGGGCTCTGTCGGGCCCTGTCGGGCCCTCTCGGGCTCTGTCGGGCTCTGTCGGGCTCTACTGGGCTCTGTCGGGCTCTGTCGGGCTCTGTCGGGCTCTGTCTGGCCCTGTCGGGCCCTGTCGGGCTCTGTCAGGCTCTGTCGGGCTCTGTCGGGCTCTGTCGGGCCCTGTCGGGCCCTGTCGGGCCCTGTCGGGCCCTGTCGGGCTCTGTCGGGCTCTACTGGGCTCTGTCGGGCTCTCTCGGGCTCTGTCGGGCCCTGTCGGGCTCTGTCGGGCTCTGTCGGGCTCTACTGGGCTCTGTCGGGTTCTACTGGGCTCTACTGGGCCCTGTCGGGCTCTGTCAGGCTCTGTCGGGCTCTGTCGGGCTCTGTCGGGCCCTGTCGGGCCCTGTCTAGCTCTGTCGGGCTCTGTCGGGCTCTACTGGGCTCTGTCGGGCTCTGTCGGGCTCTGTCGGGCCCTGTCGGGCTCTGTCGGGCTCTGTCGGGCTCTACTGGGCTCTGTCGGGTTCTACTGGGCTCTACTGGGCCCTGTCGGGCTCTGTCGGGCTCTACTGGGCCCTGTCGGGTCCTGTCGGGCTCTGTCGGGCTCTGTCGGGCTCTACTGGGCTCTGTCGGGCTCTGTCGGGCTCTACTGGGCCCTGTCGGGCTCTGTCGGGCTCTGTGGGGCCCTGTCGGGCTCTGTCGGGCTCTGTCGGGCTCTGTCGGGCCCTGTCGGGCTCTGTCGGGCCCTGTCGGGCCCTGTGGGGCTCTGTCGGGCTCTGTCGGGCCCTGTCGGGCTTTGTCGGGCTCTGTCGAGCTCTGTCGGGCCCTGTCGGGCTCTGTCGGGCTCTACTGGGCCCTGTCGGGCTCTGTCGGGTTCTACTGGGCTCTACTGGGCTCTGTCGGGCTCTGTCGGGCCCTGTTGGGCTCTGTCGGGCCCTGTCGGGCTCTGTCGGGCTCTGTCGGGCCCTGTCGGGCCCTGTCGAGCTCTGTCGGGCTCTGTCGGGCTCTGTCAGGCTCTACTGGGCTCTGTCGGGCTCTGTCGGGTTCTGTCGGGCTCTGTCGGGCTCTGTCGGGCCCTGTCGGGCTCTACTGGGCCCTGTCGGGCCCTGTCGGGCCCTGTCGGGCTCTGTCGGGCTCTACTGGGCCCTGTCGGGCCCTGTCGGGCTCTGTCGGGCTCTGTCGGGCTCTGTCGGGCTCTACTAGGCTCTGTCGGGCTCTGTCGGGCTCTGTCGGGCTCTGTCGGGCTCTACTGGGCCCTGTCGGGCTCTGTCGGGCTCTGTCGGGCCCTGTCGGGCCCTGTCGGGCTCTGTCGGGCTCTGTCGGGCTCTACTGGGCCCTGTCGGGCCCTGTCGGGCCCTGTCGGGCTCTGTCGGGCTCTGTCGAGCTCTACTGGGCTCTGTCGGGCTCTGTCGGGCCCTGTCGGGCTCTGTCAGGCTCTGTCGGGCTCTGTCGGGCTCTGTCGGGCCCTGTCGGGCTCTACTGGGCCCTGTCGGGCCCTGTCGGGCTTTGTCGGGCTCTGTCGGGCTCTGTCGGGCTCTGTCGGGCTCTACTGGGCCCTGTCGGGCTCTGTCGGGCTCTGTCGGGCCCTGTCGGGCTCTGTCGGGCCCTGTCGGGCTCTGTCGGGCTCTGTCGGGCCCTGTCGGGCCCTGTCGGGCTCTGTCGGGCTCTGTCGGGCTCTACTGGGCCCTGTCGGGCCCTGTCGGGCCCTGTCGGGCTCTGTCGGGCCCTGTCGGGCCCTGTCGGGCTCTGTCGGGCTCTGTCGGGCTCTGTCGGGCTCTACTGGGCTCTGTCGGGCTCTGTCAGGTTCTGTCGGGCTCTGTCGGGCTCTGTCGGGCCCTGTCGGGCCCTGTCGGGCTCTGTCGGGCTCTGTCGGGTTCTGTCGGGCTCTGTCGGGCCCTGTCGGGCTCTGTCGGGCTCTGTCGGGCTCTGTTGGGCTCTACTGGGTTCTACTGTTCCCTGTCGGGCCCTGTCGGGCTCTGTCGGGCTCTGTCGGGCTCTACTGGGCCCTGTCGGGCTCTGTCGGTTTCTGTCGGGCTCTGTCGAGCTCTGTCGGGCCCTGTCGGGCTCTGTCGGGCTCTGTCGGTCTCTACTGGGCCCTGTCGGGCCCTGTCGGGCCCTGTCGGGCTCTGTCGGGCTCTACTGGGCCCTGTCGGGCTCTGTCGGGCCCTGTCGGGCTCTGTCGGGCTCTGTCGGGCTCTACTGGGCTCTACTGTTCCCTGTCGGGCCCTGTCGGGCTCTGTCGGGCCCTGTCGGCCTCTGTCGGGCTCTGTTGGGCCCTGTCGGGCTCTGTCGGGCTCTGTCGAGCTCTGTCGGGCTCTGTCAGGCTCTACTGGGCCCTGTCGGGCTCTATCGGGCACTGTCGGGCTCTTTCGGGCCCTGTCGGGCTCTGTCGGGCCCTGTCGGGCCCTGTCGGGCTTTGTCGGGCTCTGTCGAGCTCTGTCGGGCCCTGTCGGGCTCTGTCGGGCTCTACTGGGCCCTGTCGGGCTCTGTCGGGTTCTACTGGGCTCTACTGGGCTCTGTCGGGCTCTGTCGGGCCCTGTTGGGCTCTGTCAGGCCCTGTCGGGCTCTGTCGGGCTCTGTCGGGCCCTGTCGGGCCCTGTCGAGCTCTGTCGGGCTCTGTCGGGCTCTGTCAGGCTCTACTGGGCTCTGTCGGGCTCTGTCGGGCCCTGTCGGGCCCTGTCGAGCTCTGTCGGGCTCTGTCGGGCTCTGTCAGGCTCTACTGGGCTCTGTCGGGCTCTGTCGGGTTCTGTCGGGCTCTGTCGGGCTCTGTCGGGCCCTGTCGGGCTCTACTGGGCCCTGTCGGGCCCTGTCGGGCCCTGTCGGGCTCTGTCGGGCTCTACTGGGCCCTGTCGGGCCCTGTCGGGCTCTGTCGGGCTCTGTCGGGCTCTGTCGGGCTCTACTAGGCTCTGTCGGGCTCTGTCGGGCTCTGTCGGGCTCTACTGGGCTCTGTCGGGCTCTGTCGGGCCCTGTCGGGCCCTTACGGGCTCTGTCGGGCTCTGTCGGGCCCTGTCGGGCTCTGTCGGGCTCTGTCGGGCTCTGTCGGGCTCTACTGGGCCCTGTCGGGCCCTGTCGGGCCCTCTCGGGCTCTGTCGGGCCCTGTCGGGCTCTGTCGGGCTCTGTCGGGCTCTACTGGGCTCTGTCGAGCCCTGTCAGGCCCTGTCGGGCTCTGTCGGGCTCTGTCGGGCTCTGTCGGGCTCTACTGGGCTCTGTCGGGCTCTATTGGGGTCTGTCGGGCCCTGTCGGGCTCTGTCGGGCCCTGTCGGGCTCTGTCGGGCTCTACTGGGCCCTGTCGGGCTCTGTCGGGCCCTGTCGGGCTCTGTCGGGCTCTGTCGGGCTCTACTGGGCTCTACTGTTCCCTGTCGGGCCCTGTCGGGCTCTGTCGGGCCCTGTCGGGCTCTGTCGGGCTCTGTCGGGCTCTACTGGGCTCTACTGTTCCCTGTCGGGCCCTGTCGGGCTCTGTCGAGCTCTGTCGGGCTCTGTCAGGCTCTACTGGGCCCTGTCGGGCTCTATCGGGCACTGTCGGGCTCTTTCGGGCCCTGTCGGGCTCTGTCGGGCCCTGTCGGGCTCTGTCGGGCCCTGTCGGGCTTTGTCGGGCTCTGTCTAGCTCTGTCGGGCTCTGTGAGGCTCTACTGGGGCCTGTCGGGCTCTGTCGGGCTCTGTCGGGCCCTGTCGGGCTCTGTCGGGCTCTGTCGGGCTCTGTCGGGCTCTACTGGGCCCTGTCGGGCTCTGTCGGGCTCTGTCGGGTTCTACTGGGCTCTACTGGGCTCTGTCGGGCTCTGTCGGGCCCTGTCGGGCTCTGTCGGGCTCTGTCGGGCCCTGTCGGGCCCTGTCGAGCTCTGTCGGGCTCTGTCGGGCTCTGTCAGGCTCTACTGGGCTCTGTCGGGCTCTGTCGGGTTCTGTCGGGCTCTGTCGGGCTCTGTCGGGCCCTGTCGGGCTCTACTGGGCCCTGTCGGGCCCTGTCGGGCCCTGTCGGGCTCTGTCGGGCTCTACTGGGCCCTGTCGGGCCCTGTCGGGCCCTGTCGGGCTCTGTCGGGCTCTGTCGGGCTCTACTAGGCTCTGTCGGGCTCTGTCGGGCTCTGTCGGGCTCTACTGGGCTCTGTCGGGCTCTGTCGGGCCCTGTCGGGCCCTTGCGGGCTCTGTCGGGCTCTGTCGGGCCCTGTCGGGCTCTGTCGGGCTCTGTCGGGCTCTGTCGGGCTCTACTGGGCCCTGTCGGGCCCTGTCGGGCCCTCTCGGGCTCTGTCGGGCTCTGTCGGGCTCTACTGGGCTCTGTCGGGCTCTATCGGGCCCTGTCGGGCTCTGTCGGGCTCTGTCGGGCTCTGTCGGGCTCTGTCGGGCTCTACTGGGCTCTGTCGGGCTCTGTCGGGCCCTGTCGGGCTCTGTCGGGCTCTGTCGGGCTCTGTCGGGCTCTACTGGGCCCTGTCGGGCCCTGTCGGGCTCTGTCGGGCTCTGTCGGGCTCTGTCGGGCTCTACTGGGCTCTGTCGGGCTCTGTCGGGCTCTGTCGGGCTCTACTGGGCTAAACTGGGCCCTGTCGGGCTCTGTCGGGCCCTGTCGGGCCCTGTCGGGCTCTGTCAGGCTCTGTCGGGCTCTCTCGGGCTCTACTGGGCTCTGTCGGGCTCTATTGGGGTCTGTCGGGCCCTGTTGGGCTCTGTCGGGCTCTGTCGGGCCCTGTCGGGCCCTTGCGGGCTCTGTCGGGCCCTGTCGGGCTCTGTCGGGCTCTGTCGGGCTCTGTCGGGCTCTGTCGGGCTCTACTGGGCCCTGTCGGGCCCTGTCGGGCCCTCTCGGGCTCTGTCGGGCTCTGTCGGGCTCTGTCGGGCTCTACTGGGCTCTGTCGGGCTCTGTCGGGCCCTGTGGGGCTCTGTCGGGCTCTGTCGGGCTCTGTCGGGCCCTGTCGGGCTCTACTGGGCCCTGTCGGGCCCTGTCGGGCCCTGTCGGGCTCTGTCGGGCTCTGTCGGGCTCTGTCGTGCTCTACTGGGCTCTGTCGGGCCCTGTCGGGCCCTGTCGGGCTCTGTCGGGCTCTGTCGGGCTCTGTCGGGCTCTACTGGGCTCTGTCGGGCTCTATTGGGGTCTGTCGGGCCCTGTCGGGCTCTGTCGGGCTCTGTCGGGCCCTGTCGGGCCCTGTCGGGCTCTGTCAGGCTCTGTCGGGCTCTACTGGGCCCTGTCGGGCCCTGTCGGGCTCTCTCGGGCTCTGTCGAGCTCTACTGGGCTCTGTCGGGCCCTGTCGGGCCCTGTCGGGCCCTGTCGGGCTCTGTCGGGCTCTGTCGGGCTCTGTCGGGCTCTACTGGGCTCTGTCGGTCTCTGTCGGGCCCTGTTGGGCTCTGTCGGGCTCTGTCGGGCTCTGTCGGGCTCTGTCGGGCCCTGTCGGGCTCTACTGGGCCCTGTCGGGCCCTGTCGAGCTTTGTCGGGCTCTGTCGGGCTCTGTCGGGCTCTACTGGGCCCTGTCGGGCTCTGTCGGGCTCTGTCGGGCCCTGTCGGGCTCTGTCGGGCCCTGTCGGGCTCTGTCGGTTTCTGTCGGGCTCTGTCGGGCTCTGTCGGGCTCTGTCGGGCCCTGTCGGGCCCTGTCGGGCTCTGTCAGGCTCTACTGGGCCCTGTCGGGCTCTGTCGGGCCCTGTCGGGCTCTGTCGGGCTCTGTCGGGCTCTACTGGGCTCTACTGTTCCCTGTCGGGCCCTGTCGGGCTCTGTCGGGCCCTGTCGGCCTCTGTCGGGCCCTGTCGGGCCCTGTCGGGCCCTGTCGGGCTCTGTCGGGCTCTGTTGGGCTCTGTCGGGCTCTGTCGGGCCCTGTCGGGCTCTGTCAGGATCTGTCGGGCCCTGTCGGGCCCTGTCGGGCTCTGTCAGGATCTGTCGGGCCCTGTCGGGCTCTGTCGGGCTCTTTCGGGCTCTGTCGGGCTCTGTCGGGCTCTACTGGGCTCTGTCGGGCTCTGTCGGGCTCTGTTGGGCTCTACTGGGCCCTGTCGGGCTCTGTCGGGCTCTGTCGGGCCCTGTCGGGCTCTGTCGGGCCCTGTCGGGCTCTGTCGGGCTCTGTCGGGCTCTGTCGGGCTGTACTGGGCCCTGTCGGGCCCTGTCGGGCCCTGTCGGGCTCTGTCGGGCTCTGTCGGGCTCTGTCGGGCTCTACTGGGTTCTGTCGGGCTCTGTCGGGCTCTGTTGGGCTCTACTGGGCCCTGTCGGGCTCTGTCGGGCTCTGTCGGGCCCTGTCGGGCTCTGTCGGGCCCTGTCGGGCTCTGTCGGGCTCTGTCGGGCCCTGTCGGGCTCTGTCGGGCTCTACTGGGCTCTGTCGGGCTCTGTCGGGCTCTGTCGGGCTCTACTGGGCTAAACTGGGCCCTGTCGGGCTCTGTCGGGCCCTGTCGGGCCCTGTCGGGCTCTGTCGGGCTCTGTCGGGCTCTCTCGGGCCCTGTCGGGCTCTACTGGGCTCTGTCGGGCCCTGTCGGGCTCTGTCGGGCTCTGTCGGGCCCTGTCGGGCCCTGTCGGGCTCTGTCGGGCTCTGTCGGGCTCTACTGGGCCCTGTCGGGCCCTGTCGGGCCCTGTCGGGCTCTGTCGGGCTCTGTCGGGCCCTGTCGGGCTCTGTCGGGTTCTGTCGGGCTCTGTCGGGCTCTACTGGGCTCTGTCGGGCCCTGTCGGGCTCTGTCGGGCTCTGTCGGGCCCTGTCGGGCCCTGTCGGGCTCTACTGGGCCCTGTCGGGCCCTGTCGGGCTTTGTCGGACTCTGTCGGGCTCTGTCGGGCTCTGTCGGGCTCTACTGGGCCCTGTCGGGCTCTGTCGGGCTCTGTCGGGCCCTGTCGGGCTCTGTCGGGCCCTGTCGGGCTCTGTCGGGCTCTGTCGGGCCCTGTCGGGCCCTGTCGGGCTCTGTCGGGCTCTGTCGGGCTCTGTCGGGCTCTACTGGGCCCTGTCGGGCCCTGTCGGGCCCTGTCGGGCTCTGTCGGGCTCTACTGGGCCCTGTCGGGCTCTGTCGGGCCCTCTCGGGCTCTACTGGGCTCTGTCGGGCTCTGTCGGGCTCTACTGGGCTCTACTGTTCCCAGTCGGGCCCTGTCGGGCTCTGTCGGGCCCTGTCGGGCTCTGTCGGGCTCTGTCGGGCCCTGTCGGGCCCTGTCGGGCTCTGTCGGGCTCTGTCGGGCTCTGTCGGGCTCTACTGGGCTCTGTCGGGCTCTGTCAGGTTCTGTCGGGCTCTGTCGGGCTCTGTCAGGCCCTGTCGGGCCCTGTCGGGCTCTGTCGGGCTCTGTCGGGTTCTGTCGGGCTCTGTCGGGCCCTGTCGGGCTCTGTCGGGCTCTGTCGGGCTCTGTCGGGCTCTACTGGGCTCTACTGGGCTCTGTCGGGCTCTACTGGGCCCTGTCGGGCCCTGTCGGGCTCTGTCGGGCTCTGTCGGGCTCTGTCGTGCCCTGTCGGGCTCTGTCGGGCTCTGTCGGGCCCTGTCGGGCTCTATCGGGCCCTGTCGGGCTCTGTCGGGCCCTGTCGGGCCCTGTCGGGCCCTGTCGGGCTCTGTCGGGCCCTGTCGGGCCCTGTCGGGCTCTGTCGGGCCCTGTCGGGCCCTGTCGGGCTCTGTCGGGCTCTGTCGGGCTCTGTCGGGCTCTACTCGGCCCTGTCGGGCCCAGTCGGGCCCTGTCGGGCTCTGTCGGGCTCTCTCGGGCTCTGTCAGGCTCTACTGGGCTCTGTCGGGCCCTGTCGGGCCCTGTCGGGCTCTGTCGGGCTCTGTCGGGCCCTGTCGGGCCCTCTCGGGCTCTGTCGGGCTCTGTCGGGCTCTACTGGGCTCTGTCGGGCTCTGTCGGGCTCTGTCGGGCTCTGTCTGGCCCTGTCGGGCCCTGTCGGGCTCTGTCAGGCTCTGTCGGGCTCTGTCGGGCTCTGTCGGGCCCTGTCGGGCCCTGTCGGGCCCTGTCGGGCCCTGTCGGGCTCTGTCGGGCTCTACTGGGCTCTGTCGGGCTCTGTCGGGCTCTGTCGGGCCCTGTCGGGCTCTGTCGGGCTCTGTCGGGCTCTACTGGGCTCTGTCGGGTTCTACTGGGCTCTACTGGGCCCTGTCGGGCTCTGTCAGGCTCTGTCGGGCTCTGTCGGGCTCTGTCGGGCCCTGTCGGGCCCTGTCGGGCTCTGTCGGGCTCTGTCGGGCTCTACTGGGCTCTGTCGGGCTCTGTCGGGCTCTGTCGGGCCCTGTCGGGCTCTGTCGGGCTCTGTCGGGCTCTACTGGGCTCTGTCGGGTTCTACTGGGCTCTACTGGGCCCTGTCGGGCTCTGTCGGGCTCTACTGGGCCCTGTCGGGTCCTGTCGGGCTCTGTCGGGCTCTGTCGGGCTCTACTGGGCTCTGTCGGGCTCTGTCGGGCTCTACTGGGCCCTGTCGGGCTCTGTCGGGCTCTGTGGGGCCCTGTCGGGCTCTGTCGGGCTCTGTCGGGCTCTGTCGGGCCCTGTCGGGCTCTGTCGGGCCCTGTCGGGCCCTGTGGGGCTCTGTCGGGCTCTGTCGGGCCCTGTCGGGCTCTGTCGGGCTCTACTGGGACCTGTCGGGCCCTGTCGGGCTCTGTCGGGCTCTACTGGGCCCTGTCGGGCCCTGTCGGGCCCTGTCGGGCTCTGTCGGGCTCTGTCGGGCTCTGTCGGGCTCTACTGGGCTCTACTGGGCTCTGTCGGGCTCTACTGGGCCCTGTCGGGCTCTGTCGTGCCCTGTCGGGCTCTGTCGGGCTCTACTGGGCTCTGTCGGGCTCTGTCGGGCTCTGTCGGGCTCTACTGGGCTCTGTCGGGTTCTACTGGGCTCTACTGGGCCCTGTCGGGCTCTGTCAGGCTCTGTCGGGCTCTGTCGGGCTCTGTCGGGCCCTGTCGGGCCCTGTCGGGCTCTGTCGGGCTCTGTCGGGCTCTACTGGGCTCTGTCGGGCTCTGTCGGGCCCTGTCGGGCTCTGTCGGGCTCTGTCGGGCTCTGTCGGGCTCTACTGGGCTCTGTCGGTTTCTACTGGGCTCTACTGGGCCCTGTCGGGCTCTGTCGGGCTCTGTCGGGCCCTGTCGGGCTCTGTCGGGCTCTGTCGGGCCCTGTCGGGCCCTGTCGGCCTCTGTCGGGCTCTGTCGGGCCCTGTCGGGCTCTGTCGGGCTCTGTCGGGCTCTACTAGGCTCTGTCGGGCTCTGTCGGGCTCTGTCGGGCTCTACTGGGCTCTGTCGGGCCCTGTCGGGCCCTGTCGGGCCCTTGCGGGCTCTGTCGGGCTCTGTCGGGCCCTGTCGGGCTCTGTCGGGCTCTGTCGGGCTCTGTCGGGCTCTACTGGGCCCTGTCGGGCCCTGTCGGGCCCTCTCGGGCTCTGTCGGGCTCTGTCGGGCTCTACTGGGCTCTGTCGGGCTCTATCGGGCCCTGTCGGGCTCTGTCGGGCTCTGTCGGGCTCTACTGGGCTCTGTCGGGCTCTGTCGGGCCCTGTCGGGCTCTGTCGGGCTCTGTCGGGCTCTGTCGGGCTCTACTGGGCCCTGTCGGGCCCTGTCGGGCTCTGTCGGGCTCTGTCGGGCTCTGTCGGGCTCTACTGGGCTCTGTCGGGCTCTGTCGGGCTCTGTCGGGCTCTGTCGGGCTCTACTGGGCTAAACTGGGCCCTGTCGGGCTCTGTCGGGCCCTGTCGGGCCCTGTCGGGCTCTGTCGGGCTCTGTCGGGCTCTCTCGGGCTCTACTGGGCTCTGTCGGGCTCTATTGGGGTCTGTCGGGCCCTGTTGGGCTCTGTCGGGCTCTGTCGGGCCCTGTCGGGCCCTTGCGGGCTCTGTCGGGCCCTGTCGGGCTCTGTCGGGCTCTGTCGGGCTCTGTCGGGCTCTGTCGGGCTCTACTGGGCCCTGTCGGGCCCTGTCGGGCCCTCTCGGGCTCTGTCGGGCTCTGTCGGGCTCTGTCGGGCTCTACTGGGCTCTGTCGGGCTCTGTCGGGCCCTGTGGGGCTCTGTCGGGCTCTGTCGGGCTCTGTCGGGCCCTGTCGGGCTCTACTGGGCCCTGTCGGGCCCTGTCGGGCTCTGTCGGGCTCTGTCGGGCTCTACTGGGCTCTGTCGGTCTCTGTCGGGCCCTGTTGGGCTCTGTCGGGCTCTGTCGGGCTCTGTCGGGCTCTACTGGGCTCTGTCGGGCTCTATTGGGGTCTGTCGGGCCCTGTCGGGCTCTGTCGGGCTCTGTCGGGCCCTGTCGGGCCCTGTCGGGCTCTGTCAGGCTCTGTCGGGCTCTACTGGGCCCTGTCGGGCCCTGTCGGGCTCTCTCGGGCTCTGTCGAGCTCTACTGGGCTCTGTCGGGCCCTGTCGGGCCCTGTCGGGCCCTGTCGGGCTCTGTCGGGCTCTGTCGGGCTCTGTCGGGCTCTACTGGGCTCTGTCGGTCTCTGTCGGGCCCTGTTGGGCTCTGTCGGGCTCTGTCGGGCTCTGTCGGGCTCTGTCGGGCCCTGTCGGGCTCTACTGGGCCCTGTCGGGCCCTGTCGAGCTTTGTCGGGCTCTGTCGGGCTCTGTCGGGCTCTACTGGGCCCTGTCGGGCTCTGTCGGGCTCTGTCGGGCCCTGTCGGGCTCTGTCGGGCCCTGTCGGGCTCTGTCGGTTTCTGTCGGGCTCTGTCGGGCTCTGTCGGGCTCTGTCGGGCCCTGTCGGGCCCTGTCGGGCTCTGTCAGGCTCTACTGGGCCCTGTCGGGCTCTGTCGGGCCCTGTCGGGCTCTGTCGGGCTCTGTCGGGCTCTACTGGGCTCTACTGTTCCCTGTCGGGCCCTGTCGGGCTCTGTCGGGCCCTGTCGGCCTCTGTCGGGCCCTGTCGGGCCCTGACGGGCCCTGTCGGCCTCTGTCGGGCTCTGTTGGGCTCTGTCGGGCTCTGTCGGGCCCTGTCGGGCTCTGTCAGGATCTGTCGGGCCCTGTCGGGCCCTGTCGGGCTCTGTCAGGATCTGTCGGGCCCTGTCGGGCTCTGTCGGGCTCTTTCGGGCTCTGTCGGGCTCTGTCGGGCTCTACTGGGCTCTGTCGGGCTCTGTCGGGCTCTGTTGGGCTCTACTGGGCCCTGTCGGGCTCTGTCGGGCTCTGTCGGGCCCTGTCGGGCTCTGTCGGGCCCTGTCGGGCTCTGTCGGGCTCTGTCGGGCTCTGTCGGGCTGTACTGGGCCCTGTCGGGCACTGTCGGGCCCTGTCGGGCTCTGTCGGGCTCTGTTGGGCTCTGTCGGGCTCTACTGGGTTCTGTCGGGCTCTGTCGGGCTCTGTTGGGCTCTACTGGGCCCTGTCGGGCTCTGTCGGGCTCTGTCGGGCCCTGTCGGGCTCTGTCGGGCCCTGTCGGGCTCTGTCGGGCTCTGTCGGGCCCTGTCGGGCTCTGTCGGGCTCTACTGGGCTCTGTCGGGCTCTGTCGGGCTCTGTCGGGCTCTACTGGGCTAAACTGGGCCCTGTCGGGCTCTGTCGGGCCCTGTCGGGCCCTGTCGGGCTCTGTCGGGCTCTGTCGGGCTCTCTCGGGCTCTACTGGGCTCTGTCGGGCTCTATTGGGGTCTGTCGGGCCCTGTCGGGCTCTGTCGGGCTCTGTCGGGCTCTACTGGGCCCTGTCGGGCCCTGTCGGGCCCTGTCGGGCTCTGTCGGGCTCTGTCGGGCCCTGTCGGGCTCTGTCGGGTTCTGTCGGGCTCTGTCGGGCTCTACTGGGCTCTGTCGGGCCCTGTCGGGCTCTGTCGGGCTCTGTCGGGCCCTGTCGGGCCCTGTCGGGCTCCACTGGGCCCTGTCGGGCCCTGTCGGGCTTTGTCGGACTCTGTCGGGCTCTGTCGGGCTCTGTCGGGCTCTACTGGGCCCTGTCGGGCTCTGTCGGGCTCTGTCGGGCCCTGTCGGGCTCTGTCGGGCCCTGTCGGGCTCTGTCGGGCTCTGTCGGGCCCTGTCGGGCCCTGTTGGGCTCTGTCGGGCTCTGTCGGGCTCTGTCGGGCTCTACTGGGCCCTGTCGGGCCCTGTCGGGCCCTGTCGGGCTCTGTCGGGCTCTACTGGGCCCTGTCGGGCTCTGTCGGGCCCTCTCGGGCTCTACTGGGCTCTGTCGGGCTCTGTCGGGCTCTACTGGGCTCTACTGTTCCCAGTCGGGCCCTGTCGGGCTCTGTCGGGCCCTGTCGGGCTCTGTCGGGCTCTGTCGGGCCCTGTCGGGCCCTGTCGGGCTCTGTCGGGCTCTGTCGGGCTCTGTCGGGCTCTACTGGGCTCTGTCGGGCTCTGTCAGGTTGTGTCGGGCTCTGTCGGGCTCTGTCAGGCCCTGTCGGGCCCTGTCGGGCTCTGTCGGGCTCTGTCGGGTTCTGTCGGGCTCTGTCGGGCCCTGTCGGGCTCTGTCGGGCTCTGTCGGGCTCTGTCGGGCTCTACTGGGCTCTACTGGGCTCTGTCGGGCTCTACTGGGCCCTGTCGGGCTCTGTCGGGCTCTGTCGGGCTCTGTCGGGCTCTGTCGTGCTCTGTCGGGCTCTGTCGGGCTCTGTCGGGCCCTGTCGGGCTCTATCGGGCCCTGTCGGGCTCTGTCGGGCCCTGTCGGGCCCTGTCGGGCCCTGTCGGGCTCTGTCGGGCCCTGTCGGGCCCTGTCGGGCTCTGTCGGGCTCTGTCGGGCTCTGTCGGGCTCTACTCGGCCCTGTCGGGCCCAGTCGGGCCCTGTCGGGCTCTGTCGGGCTCTCTCGGGCTCTGTCAGGCTCTACTGGGCTCTGTCGGGCCCTGTCGGGCCCTGTCGGGCTCTGTCGGGCTCTGTCGGGCCCTGTCGGGCCCTCTCGGGCTCTGTCGGGCTCTGTCGGGCTCTACTGGGCTCTGTCGGGCTCTGTCGGGCTCTGTCGGGCTCTGTCTGGCCCTGTCGGGCCCTGTCGGGCTCTGTCAGGCTCTGTCGGGCTCTGTCGGGCTCTGTCGGGCCCTGTCGGGCCCTGTCGGGCCCTGTCGGGCCCTGTCGGGCTCTGTCGGGCTCTACTGGGCTCTGTCGGGCTCTGTCGGGCTCTGTCGGGCCCTGTCGGGCTCTGTCGGGCTCTGTCGGGCTCTACTGGGCTCTGTCGGGTTCTACTGGGCTCTACTGGGCCCTGTCGGGCTCTGTCAGGCTCTGTCGGGCTCTGTCGGGCCCTGTCGGGCCCTGTCGGGCCCTGTCGGGCTCTGTCGGGCTCTGTCGGGCTCTACTGGGCTCTGTCGGGCTCTGTCGGGCTCTGTCGGGCCCTGTCGGGCTCTGTCGGGCTCTGTCGGGCTCTACTGGGCTCTGTCGGGTTCTACTGGGCTCTACTGGGCCCTGTCGGGCTCTGTCGGGCTCTGTCGGGCCCTGTCGGGTCCTGTCGGGCTCTGTCGGGCTCTGTCGGGCTCTACTGGGCTCTGTCGGGCTCTGTCGGGCTCTACTGGGCCCTGTCGGGCTCTGTCGGGCTCTGTGGGGCCCTGTCGGGCTCTGTCGGGCTCTGTCGGGCTCTGTCGGGCCCTGTCGGGCTCTGTCGGGCCCTGTCGGGCCCTGTGGGGCTCTGTCGGGCTCTGTCGGGCCCTGTCGGGCTCTGTCGGGCTCTACTGGGACCTGTCGGGCCCTGTCGGGCTCTGTCGGGCTCTACTGGGCCCTGTCGGGCCCTGTCGGGCCCTGTCGGGCTCTGTCGGGCTCTGTCGGGCTCTGTCGGGCTCTACTGGGCTCTACTGGGCTCTGTCGGGCTCTACTGGGCCCTGTCGGGCTCTGTCGTGCCCTGTCGGGCTCTGTCGGGCTCTACTGGGCTCTGTCGGGCTCTGTCGGGCTCTGTCGGGCCCTGTCGGGCTCTGTCGGGCTCTGTCGGGCTCTACTGGGCTCTGTCGGGTTCTAATGGGCTCTACTGGGCCCTGTCGGGCTCTGTCAGGCTCTGTCGGGCTCTGTCGGGCTCTGTCGGGCCCTGTCGGGCCCTGTCGGGCCCTGTCGGGCTCTGTCGGGCTCTGTCGGGCTCTACTGGGCTCTGTCGGGCTCTGTCGGGCCCTGTCGGGCTCTGTCGGGCTCTGTCGGGCTCTGTCGGGCTCTACTGGGCTCTGTCGGTTTCTACTGGGCTCTACTGGGCCCTGTCGGGCTCTGTCGGGCTCTGTCGGGCCCTGTCGGGCTCTGTCGGGCTCTGTCGGGCCCTGTCGGGCCCTGTCGGCCTCTGTCGGGCTCTGTCGGGCCCTGTCGGGCTCTGTCGGACTCTGTCGGGCTCTGTCGGGCTCTACTGGGCCCTGTCGGGCTCTGTCGGGCTCTGTCGGGCCCTGTCGGGCCCTGTCAGGCTCTGTCGGGCTCTGTCGGGCCCTGTCGGGCTCTGTCGGGCTCTGTCGGGCCCTGTCGGGCTCTGTCGGGCTCTACTGGGCTCTACTGGGCTCTGTCGGGCTCTGTCGGGCTCTGTCGGGCTCTGTCGGGCTCTGTTGGGCCCTGTCGGGCCCTGTCGGGCCCTGTCGGGCTCTGTCGGGCTCTGTCGGGCTCTACTCGGCTCTGTCGGGCTCTGTTGGGCTCTGTCGGGCTCTGTCGGGCCCTGTCGGGCTCTGTCAGGATCTGTCGGGCCCTGTCGGGCTCTGTCGGGCTCTTTCGGGCTCTGTCGGGCTCTGTCGGGCTCTACTGGGCTCTGTCGGGCTCTGTCGGGCTCTGTTGGGCTCTACTGGGCCCTGTCGGGCTCTGTCGGGCCCTGTCGGGCTCTGTCGGGCTCTGTCGGGCCCTGTCGGGCTCTGTCGGGCTCTGTCGGGCTCTGTCGGGCTCTACTGGGCCCTGTCGGGCCCTGTCGGGCTCTGTCGGGCTCTGTCGGGCTCTGTCGGGCTCTACTGGTCTCTGTCGGGCTCTGTCGGGCCCTGTCGGGCTCTACTGGGCTCTACTGGGCTCTGTCGGGCTCTACTGGGCCCTGTCGGGCCCTGTCGGGCTCTGTCGGGCTCTGTCGGGCTCTGTCGGGCCCTGTCGGGCCCTGTCGGGCTCTGTCGTGACCTGTCGGGCTCTGTCGGGCTCTGTCGGGCCCTGTCGGGCTCTATCGGGCCCTGTCGGGCCCTGTCGGGCCCTGTCGGGCTCTGTCGGGCTCTGTCGGGCCCTGTCGGGCTCTGTCGGGCTCTGTCGGGCTCTATCGGGCTCTACTGGGCCCTGTCGGGCCCTGTCGGGCTCTGTCGGGCCCTGTCGGGCCCTGTCGGGCTCTGTCGGGCTCTGTCGGGCTCTGTCGGGCTCTACTGGGCCCTGTCGGGCCCTGTCGGGCTCTGTCGGGCTCTCTCGGGCTCTGTCAGGCTCTACTGGGCTCTGTCGGGCCCTGTCGGGCCCTGTCGGGCTCTGTCGGGCTCTGTCGGGCCCTGTCGGGCCCTCTCGGGCTCTGTCGGGCTCTGTCGGGCTCTACTGGGCTCTGTCGGGCTCTGTCGGGCTCTGTCGGGCCCTGTCGGGCCCTGTCGGGCTCTGTCAGTCTCTGTCGGGCTCTGTCGGGCTCTGTCGGGCCCTGTCGGGCCCTGTCGGGTCCTGTCGGGCTCTGTCGGGCTCTGTCGGGCCCTGTCGGGCCCTGTCGGGCTCTGTCGGGCTCTGTCGGGCTCTGTCGGGCTCTACTGGGCTCTGTCGGGCTCTGTCGGGCTCTGTCGGGCCCTGTCGGGCTCTGTCGGGCTCTGTCGGGCTCTACTGGGCTCTGTCGGGCTCTGTCGGGCTCTACTGGGCCCTGTCGGGCTCTGTCGGGCCCTGTCGGGCTCTGTCGGGCTCTGTCGGGCCCTGTCGGGCTCTGTCGGGCTCTGTCGGGCTCTGTCGGGCTCTGTCGGGCTCTACTGGGCTCTGTCGGGTTCTACTGGGCTCTACTGGGCCCTGTCGGGCTCTGTCGGGCTCTGTCGGGCCCTGTCGGGCTCTGTCGGGCCCTGTCGGGCCCTGTCGGGCTCTGTCGGGCCCTGTCGGGCTCTGTCGGGCTCTGTCGGGCTCTGTCGGGCTCTACTGGGCCCTGTCGGGCTCTGTCGGGCTCTGTCGGGCTCTGTCGGGCCCTGTCAGGCTCTGTCGGGCTCTGTCGGGCCCTGTCGGGCTCTGTCGGGCTCTACTGGGCCCTGTCGGGCTCTGTCGGGCTCTGTCGGGCCCTGTCGGGCCCTGTCGGGCGCTGTCGGGCTCTGTCGGGCTCTGTCGGGCTCTGTCGGGCTCTACTGGGCCCTGTCGGGCTCTGTCGGGCTCTGTGGGGCCCTGTCGGGCTCTGTCGGGCTCTGTCGGGCTCTGTCGGGCCCTGTCGGGCTCTGTCGGGCCCTGTCGGGCCCTGTCGGGCTCTGTCGGGCTCTGTCGGGCCCTGTCGGGCTCTGTCGGGCTCTACTGGGACCTGTCGGGCTCTGTCGGGCTCTGTCGGGCCCTGTCGGGCTCTGTCGGGCTCTGTCGGGCCCTGTCGGGCTCTGTCGGGCTCTACTGGGCCCTGTCGGGCCCTGTCGGGCCCTGTCGGGCTCTGTCGGGCTCTGTCGGGCTCTACTGGGCTCTACTGGGCTCTGTCGGGCTCTACTGGGCCCTGTCGGGCCCTGTCGGGCTCTGTCGGGCTCTGTCGGGCCCTGTCGGGCCCTGTCGGGCCCTGTCGGGCTCTGTCGGGCCCTGTCGGGCTCTGTCGGGCTCTGTCGGGCCCTGTCGGGCTCTGTCGGGCTCTGTCGGGCTCTACTCGGCCCTGTCGGGCCCTGTCGGGCCCTGTCGGGCTCTGTCGGGCTCTCTCGGGCTCTGTCAGGCTCTACTGGGCTCTGTCGGGCCCTGTCGGGCCCTGTCGGGCTCTGTCGGGCTCTGTCGGGCCCTGTCGGGCCCTCTCGGGCTCTGTCGGGCTCTGTCGGGCTCTACTGGGCTCTGTCGGGCTCTGTCGGGCTCTGTCGGGCTCTGTCGGGCCCTGTCGGGCCCTGTCGGGCTCTGTCAGGCTCTGTCGGGTTCTGTCGGGCTCTGTCGGGCCCTGTCGGGCCCTGTCGGGCTCTGTCGGGCCCTGTCGGGCTCTGTCGGGCTCTGTCGGGCCCTGTCGGGCCCTGTCGGGCTCTGTCGGTCTCTGTCGGGCTCTGTCGGGCTCTGTCGGGCTCTGTCGGGCTCTGTCGGGCCCTGTCGGGCTCTGTCGGGCCCTGTCGGGCTCTGTCGGGCTCTGTCGGGCTCTACTGGGCTCTGTCGGGCTCTGTCGGGCTCTACTGGGCCCTGTCGGGCTCTGTCGGGCCCTGTCGGGCTCTGTCGGGCTCTGTCGGGCTCTACTGGGCTCTGTCGGGTTCTACTGGGCTCTACTGGGCCCTGTCGGGCTCTGTCGGGCTCTGTCGGGCCCTGTCGGGCTCTGTCGGGCTCTGTCGGGCTCTACTGGGCCCTGTCGGGCTCTGTCGGGCTCTGTCGGGCTCTGTCGGGCCCTGTCAGGCTCTGTCGGGCTCTGTCGGGCTCTGTCGGGCTCTACTGGGCCCTGTCAGGCTCTGTCGGGCTCTGTCGGGCCCTGTCGGGCTCTGTCGGGCTCTGTCGGGCCCTGTCGGGCTCTGTCGGGCCCTGTCGGGCCCTGTCGGGCTCTGTCGGGCTCTGTCGGGCCCTGTCGGGCTCTGTCGGGCTCTACTGGGACCTGTCGGGCTCTGTCGGGCTCTGTCGGGCCCTGTCGGGCTCTGTCGGGCTCTGTCGGGCCCTGTCGGGCTCTGTCGGGCTCTACTGGGCCCTGTCGGGCCCTGTCGGGCCCTGTCGGACTCTGTCGGGCTCTGTCGGGCTCTACTGGGCTCTACTGGGCTCTGTCGGGCTCTACTGGGCCCTGTCGGGCCCTGTCGGGCTCTGTCGGGCTCTGTCGTGCCCTGTCGGGCTCTGTCGGGCTCTGTCGGGCCCTGTCGGGCTCTATCGGGCCCTGTCGGGCTCTGTCGGGCCCTGTCGGGCCCTGTCGGGCCCTGTCGGGCTCTGTCGGGCTCTACTGGGCCCTGTCGGGCTCTGTCGGGCTCTGTCGGGCTCTGTCGGGCTCTACTGGGCTCTACTGGTCTCTGTCGGGCTCTGTCAGGTTCTGTCGGGCTCTGTCGGGCTCTGTCGGGCCCTGTCGGGCCCTGTCGGGCTCTGTCGGGCCCTGTCGGGCTCTGTCGGGCCCTGTCGGGCTCTGTCGGGCTCTGTCGGGCTCTACTGTGCTCTACTGTTCCCTGTCGGGCCCTGTCGGGCTCTGTCGGGCCCTGTCGGCCTCTGTTGGGCCCTGTCGGGCCCTGTCGGGCCCTGTCGGGCTCTGTCGGGCTCTGTCGGGCTCTACTCGGCTCTGTCGGGCTCTGTTGGGCTCTGTCGGGCTCTGTCGGGCCCTGTCGGGCTCTGTCAGGATCTGTCGGGCCCTGTCGGGCTCTGTCGGGCTCTTTCGGGCTCTGTCGGGCTCTGTCGGGCTCTACTGGGCTCTGCCGGGCTCTGTCGGGCTCTGTTGGGCTCTACTGGGCCCTGTCGGGCTCTGTCGGGCTCTGTCGGGCCCTGTCGGGCTCTGTCGGGCTCTGTCGGGCTCTGTCGGGCTCTACTGGGCCCTGTCGGGCCCTGTCGGGCCCTGTCGGGCTCTGTCGGGCTCTGTCGGGCTCTACTGGTCTCTGTCGGGCTCTGTCGGGCCCTGTCGGGCTCTGTCGGGCTCTGTCGGGCTCTACTGGGCTCTGTCGGGCTCTGTCGGGCTCTGTCGGGCTCTACTGGGCTAAACTGGGCCCTGTCGGGCCCTGTCGGGCCCTGTCGGGCCCTGTCGGGCTCTACTGGGCTAAACTGGGCCCTGTCGGGCCCTGTCGGGCCCTGTCGGGCCCTGTCGGGCTCTGTCGGGCTCTGTCGGGCTCTCTCGGGCTCTACTGGGCTCTGTCGGGCTCTATTGGGGTCTGTCGGGCCCTGTCGGGCTCTGTCGGGCTCTGTCGGGCCCTGTCGGGCCCTTGCGGGCTCTGTCGGGCCCTGTCGGGCTCTGTCGGGCTCTGTCGGGCTCTGTCGGGCTCTACTGGGCCCTGTCGGGCCCTGTCGGGCCCTCTCGGGCTCTGTCGGGCTCTGTCGGGCTCTGTCGGGCTCTACTGGGCTCTGTCGGGCTCTGTCGGGCCCTGTCGGGCTCTGTCGGGCTCTGTCGGGCTCTACTGGGCCCTGTCAGGCTCTGTCGGGCCCTCTCGGGCTCTGTCGGGCTCTGTCGGGCTCTGTCGGGCCCTGTCGGGCTCTACTGGGCCCTGTCGGGCCCTGTCGGGCTTTGTCGGGCTCTGTCGGGCTCTGTCGGGCTCTGTCGGGCTCTACTGGGCCCTGTCGGGCTCTGTCGGGCTCTGTCGGGCCCTGTCGGGCTCTGTCGGGCTCTGTCGGGCCCTGTCGGGCCCTGTCGGGCTCTGTCGGGCTCTGTCGGGCTCTACTGGGCCCTGTCGGGCCCTGTCGGGCCCTGTCGGGCCCTGTCGGGCTCTGTCGGGCCCTGTCGGGCCCTGTCGGGCTCTGTCGGGCTCTGTCGGGCTCTGTCGGGCTCTACTGGGCTCTGTCGGGCTCTGTCAGGTTCTGTCGGGCTCTGTCGGGCTCTGTCGGGCCCTGTCGGGCCCTGTCGGGCTCTGTCGGGCTCTGTCGGGTTCTGTCGGGCTCTGTCGGGCCCTGTCGGGCTCTGTCGGGCTCTGTCGGGCTCTGTCGGGCTCTACTGGGTTCTACTGTTCCCTGTCGGGCCCTGTCGGGCTCTGTCGGGCTCTGTCGGGCTCTACTGGGCCCTGTCGGGCTCTGTCGGTTTCTGTCGGGCTCTGTCGAGCTCTGTCGGGCCCTGTCGGGCTCTGTCGGGCTCTGTCGGTCTCTACTGGGCCCTGTCGGGCCCTGTCGGGCCCTGTCGGGCTCTGTCGGGCTCTACTGGGCCCTGTCGGGCTCTGTCGGGCCCTGTCGGGCTCTGTCGGGCTCTGTCGGGCTCTACTGGGCTCTACTGTTCCCTGTCGGGCCCTGTCGGGCTCTGTCGGGCCCTGTCGGCCTCTGTCGGGCTCTGTTGGGCCCTGTCGGGCTCTGTCGGGCTCTGTCGAGCTCTGTCGGGCTCTGTCAGGCTCTACTGGGCCCTGTCGGGCTCTATCGGGCACTGTCGGGCTCTTTCGGGCCCTGTCGGGCTCTGTCGGGCCCTGTCGGGCCCTGTCGGGCCCTGTCGGGCCCTGTCGGGCTTTGTCGGGCTCTGTCGAGCTCTGTCGGGCCCTGTCGGGCTCTGTCGGGCTCTACTGGGCCCTGTCGGGCTCTGTCGGGCTCTGTCGGGTTCTACTGGGCTCTACTGGGCTCTGTCGGGCTCTGTCGGGCCCTGTTGGGCTCTGTCGGGCCCTGTCGGGCTCTGTCGGGCTCTGTCGGGCTCTGTCGGGCCCTGTCGGGCCCTGTCGAGCTCTGTCGGGCTCTGTCGGGCTCTGTCAGGCTCTACTGGGCTCTGTCGGGCTCTGTCGGGTTCTGTCGGGCTCTGTCGGGCTCTGTCGGGCCCTGTCGGGCTCTACTGGGCCCTGTCGGGCCCTGTCGGGCCCTGTCGGGCTCTGTCGGGCTCTACTGGGCCCTGTCGGGCCCTGTCGGGCCCTGTCGGGCTCTGTCGGGCTCTGTCGGGCTCTACTAGGCTCTGTCGGGCTCTGTCGGGCTCTGTCGGGCTCTACTGGGCTCTGTCGGGCTCTGTCGGGCCCTGTCGGGCCCTTGCGGGCTCTGTCGGGCTCTGTCGGGCCCTGTCGGGCTCTGTCGGGCTCTGTCGGGCTCTGTCGGGCTCTACTGGGCCCTGTCGGGCCCTGTCGGGCCCTCTCGGGCTCTGTCGGGCCCTGTCGGGCTCTGTCGGGCTCTGTCGGGCTCTACTGGGCTCTGTCGAGCCCTGTCGGGCCCTGTCGGGCTCTGTCGGGCCCTGTCGGCCTCTGTCGGGCTCTGTTGGGCCCTGTCGGGCTCTGTCGGGCTCTGTCGAGCTCTGTCGGGCTCTGTCAGGCTCTACTGGGCCCTGTCGGGCTCTATCGGGCACTGTCGGGCTCTTTCGGGCCCTGTCGGGCTCTGTCGGGCCCTGTCGGGCTCTGTCGGGCCCTGTCGGGCTTTGTCGGGCTCTGTCTAGCTCTGTCGGGCTCTGTGAGGCTCTACTGGGGCCTGTCGGGCTCTGTCGGGCTCTGTCGGGCCCTGTCGGGCTCTGTCGGGCTCTGTCGGGCTCTGTCGGGCTCTACTGGGCCCTGTCGGGCTCTGTCGGGCTCTGTCGGGTTCTACTGGGCTCTACTGGGCTCTGTCGGGCTCTGTCGGGCCCTGTCGGGCTCTGTCGGGCTCTGTCGGGCCCTGTCGGGCCCTGTCGAGATCTGTCGGGCTCTGTCGGGCTCTGTCAGGCTCTACTGGGCTCTGTCGGGCTCTGTCGGGTTCTGTCGGGCTCTGTCGGGCTCTGTCGGGCCCTGTCGGGCTCTACTGGGCCCTGTCGGGCCCTGTCGGGCCCTGTCGGGCTCTGTCGGGCTCTACTGGGCCCTGTCGGGCCCTGTCGGGCCCTGTCGGGCTCTGTCGGGCTCTGTCGGGCTCTACTAGGCTCTGTCGGGCTCTGTCGGGCTCTGTCGGGCTCTACTGGGCTCTGTCGGGCTCTGTCGGGCCCTGTCGGGCCCTTGCGGGCTCTGTCGGGCTCTGTCGGGCCCTGTCGGGCTCTGTCGGGCTCTGTCGGGCTCTCTCGGGCTCTACTGGGCCCTGTCGGGCCCTGTCGGGCCCTCTCGGGCTCTGTCGGGCTCTGTCGGGCTCTACTGGGCTCTGTCGGGCTCTGTCGGGCCCTGTCGGGCTCTGTCGGGCTCTGTCGGGCTCTGTCGGGCTCTACTGGGCTCTGTCGGGCTCTGTCGGGCTCTGTCGGGCTCTACTGGGCCCTGTCGGGCCCTGTCGGGCTCTGTTGGGCTCTGTCGGGCTCTGTCGGGCTCTACTGGGCTCTGTCGGGCTCTGTCGGGCTCTGTCGGGCTCTGTCGGGCTCTACTGGGCTAAACTGGGCCCTGTCGGGCTCTGTCGGGCCCTGTCGGGCCCTGTCGGGCTCTGTCGGGCTCTGTCGGGCTCTCTCGGGCTCTACTGGGCTCTGTCGGGCTCTATTGGGGTCTGTCGGGCCCTGTCGGGCTCTGTCGGGCTCTGTCGGGCCCTGTCGGGCCCTTGCGGGCTCTGTCGGGCCCTGTCGGGCTCTGTCGGGCTCTGTCGGGCTCTGTCGGTCTCTGTCGGGCTCTACTGGGCCCTGTCGGGCCCTGTCGGGCCCTCTCGGGCTCTGTCGGGCTCTGTCGGGCTCTGTCGGGCTCTACTGGGCTCTGTCGGGCTCTGTCGGGCCCTGTCGGGCTCTGTCGGGCTCTGTCGGGCCCTGTCGGGCCCTGTCGGGCTCTACTGGGCCCTGTCGGGCCCTGTCGGGCCCTGTCGGGCTCTGTCGGGCTCTGTCGGGCTCTGTCGTGCTCTACTGGGCTCTGTCGGGCCCTGTCGGGCCCTGTCGGGCTCTGTCGGGCTCTGTCGGGCTCTGTCGGGCTCTACTGGGCTCTGTCGGGCTCTATTGGGGTCTGTCGGGCCCTGTCGGGCTCTGTCGGGCTCTGTCGGGCCCTGTCGGGCCCTGTCGGGCTCTGTCAGGCTCTGTCGGGCTCTACTGGGCCCTGTCGGGCCCTGTCGGGCTCTCTCGGGCTCTGTCGAGCTCTACTGGGCTCTGTCGGGCTCTGTCGGGCCCTGTCGGGCCCTGTCGGGCCCTGTCGGGCTCTGTCGGGCTCTGTCGGGCTCTGTCGGGCTCTACTGGGCTCTGTCGGTCTCTGTCGGGCCCTGTTGGGCTCTGTCGGGCTCTGTCGGGCTCTGTCGGGCTCTGTCGGGCTCTACTGGTCTCTGTCGGGCTCTGTCGGGCCCTGTCGGGCTCTACTGGTCTCTACTGGGCTCTGTCGGGCTCTACTGGGCCCTGTCGGGCCCTGTCGGGCTGTGTCGGGCTCTGTCGGGCTCTGTCGGGCCCTGTCGGGCTCTGTCGGGCTCTGTCGTGCCCTGTCGGGCTCTGTCGGTCTCTGTCGGGCCCTGTCGGGCTCTATCGGGCCCTGTCGGGCCCTGTCGGGCCCTGTCGGGCTCTGTCGGGCTCTGTCGGGCCCTGTCGGGCTCTGTCGGGCTCTGTCGGGCTCTATCGGGCTCTACTGGGCCCTGTCGGGCCCTGTCGGGCTCTGTCGGGCCCTGTCGGGCCCTGTCGGGCTCTGTCGGGCTCTGTCGGGCTCTGTCGGGCTCTACTGGGCCCTGTCGGGCCCTGTCGGGCTCTGTCGGGCTCTCTCGGGCTCTGTCAGGCTCTACTGGGCTCTGTCGGGCCCTGTCGGGCCCTGTCGGGCTCTGTCGGGCTCTGTCGGGCCCTGTCGGGCCCTCTCGGGCTCTGTCGGGCTCTGTCGGGCTCTACTGGGCTCTGTCGGGCTCTGTCGGGCTCTGTCGGGCCCTGTCGGGCCCTGTCGGGCTCTGTCAGGCTCTGTCGGGCTCTGTCGGGCTCTGTCGGGCCCTGTCGGGCCCTGTCGGGTCCTGTCGGGCTCTGTCGGGCTCTGTCGGGCCCTGTCGGGCCCTGTCGGGCTCTGTCGGGCTCTGTCGGGCTCTGTCGGGCTCTACTGGGCTCTGTCGGGCTCTGTCGGGCTCTGTCGGGCCCTGTCGGGCTCTGTCGGGCTCTGTCGGGCTCTACTGGGCTCTGTCGGGCTCTGTCGGGCTCTACTGGGCCCTGTCGGGCTCTGTCGGGCCCTGTCGGGCTCTGTCGGGCTCTGTCGGGCTCTGTCGGGCTCTGTCGGGCTCTACTGGGCTCTGTCGGGTTCTACTGGGCTCTACTGGGCCCTGTCGGGCTCTGTCGGGCTCTGTCGGGCCCTGTCGGGCTCTGTCGGGCCCTGTCGGGCCCTGTCGGGCTCTGTCGGGCCCTGTCGGGCTCTGTCGGGCTCTGTCGGGCTCTGTCGGGCTCTACTGGGCCCTGTCGGGCTCTGTCGGGCTCTGTCGGGCTCTGTCGGGCCCTGTCAGGCTCTGTCGGGCTCTGTCGGGCCCTGTCGGGCTCTGTCGGGCTCTACTGGGCCCTGTCGGGCTCTGTCGGGCTCTGTCGGGCCCTGTCGGGCCCTGTCGGGCTCTGTCGGGCTCTGTCGGGCTCTGTCGGGCTCTGTCGGGCTCTACTGGGCCCTGTCGGGCCCTGTCGGGCCCTCTCGGGCTCTGTCGGGCTCTGTCGGGCTCTGTCGGGCTCTACTGGGCTCTGTCGGGCTCTGTCGGGCCCTGTCGGGCTCTGTCGGGCTCTGTCGGGCCCTGTCGGGCCCTGTCGGGCTCTACTGGGCCCTGTCGGGCCCTGTCGGGCCCTGTCGGGCTCTGTCGGGCTCTGTCGGGCTCTGTCGTGCTCTACTGGGCTCTGTCGGGCCCTGTCGGGCCCTGTCGGGCTCTGTCGGGCTCTGTCGGGCTCTGTCGGGCTCTACTGGGCTCTGTCGGGCTCTATTGGGGTCTGTCGGGCCCTGTCGGGCTCTGTCGGGCTCTGTCGGGCCCTGTCGGGCCCTGTCGGGCTCTGTCAGGCTCTGTCGGGCTCTACTGGGCCCTGTCGGGCCCTGTCGGGCTCTCTCGGGCTCTGTCGAGCTCTACTGGGCTCTGTCGGGCTCTGTCGGGCCCTGTCGGGCCCTGTCGGGCCCCCCTGTCGGGCTCTGTCGGGCTCTGTCGGGCTCTGTCGGGCTCTACTGGGCTCTGTCGGTCTCTGTCGGGCCCTGTTGGGCTCTGTCGGGCTCTGTCGGGCTCTGTCGGGCTCTGTCGGGCTCTACTGGTCTCTGTCGGGCTCTGTCGGGCCCTGTCGGGCTCTACTGGTCTCTACTGGGCTCTGTCGGGCTCTACTGGGCCCTGTCGGGCCCTGTCGGGCTGTGTCGGGCTCTGTCGGGCTCTGTCGGGCCCTGTCGGGCTCTGTCGGGCTCTGTCGTGCCCTGTCGGGCTCTGTCGGTCTCTGTCGGGCCCTGTCGGGCTCTATCGGGCCCTGTCGGGCCCTGTCGGGCCCTGTCGGGCTCTGTCGGGCTCTGTCGGGCCCTGTCGGGCTCTGTCGGGCTCTGTCGGGCTCTATCGGGCTCTACTGGGCCCTGTCGGGCCCTGTCGGGCTCTGTCGGGCCCTGTCGGGCCCTGTCGGGCTCTGTCGGGCTCTGTCGGGCTCTGTCGGGCTCTACTGGGCCCTGTCGGGCCCTGTCGGGCCCTGTCGGGCTCTCTCGGGCTCTGTCAGGCCCTGTCGGGCTCTGTCGGGCTCTGTCGGGCTCTATCGGGCTCTACTGGGCCCTGTCGGGCCCTGTCGGGCTCTGTCGGGCCCTGTCGGGCCCTGTCGGGCTCTGTCGGGCTCTGTCGGGCTCTGTCGGGCTCTACTGGGCCCTGTCGGGCCCTGTCGGGCTCTGTCGGCTCTCTCGGGCTCTGTCAGGCTCTACTGGGCTCTGTCGGGCCCTGTCGGGCCCTGTCGGGCTCTGTCGGGCTCTGTCGGGCCCTGTCGGGCCCTCTCGGGCTCTGTCGGGCTCTGTCGGGCTCTACTGGGCTCTGTCGGGCTCTGTCGGCTCTGTCGGGCCCTGTCGGGCCCTGTCGGGCTCTGTCAGGCTCTGTCGGGCTCTGTCGGGCTCTGTCGGGCCCTGTCGGGCCCTGTCGGGTCCTGTCGGGCTCTGTCGGGCTCTGTCGGGCCCTGTCGGGCCCTGTCGGGCTCTGTCGGGCTCTGTCGGGCTCTGTCGGGCTCTACTGGGCTCTGTCGGGCTCTGTCGGGCTCTGTCGGGCCCTGTCGGGCTCTGTCGGGCTCTGTCGGGCTCTACTGGGCTCTGTCGGGCTCTGTCGGGCTCTACTGGGCCCTGTCGGGCTCTGTCGGGCCCTGTCGGGCTCTGTCGGGCTCTGTCGGGCCCTGTCGGGCTCTGTCGGGCTCTGTCGGGCTCTGTCGGGCTCTGTCGGGCTCTACTGGGCTCTGTCGGGTTCTACTGGGCTCTACTGGGCCCTGTCGGGCTCTGTCGGGCTCTGTCGGGCCCTGTCGGGCTCTGTCGGGCCCTGTCGGGCCCTGTCGGGCTCTGTCGGGCCCTGTCGGGCTCTGTCGGGCTCTGTCGGGCTCTGTCGGGCTCTACTGGGCCCTGTCGGGCTCTGTCGGGCTCTGTCGGGCTCTGTCGGGCCCTGTCAGGCTCTGTCGGGCTCTGTCGGGCCTGTCGGGCTCTGTCGGGCTCTACTGGGCCCTGTCGGGCTCTGTCGGGCTCTGTCGGGCCCTGTCGGGGCCCTGTCGGGCTCTGTCGGGCTCTGTCGGGCTCTGTCGGGCTCTGTCGGGCTCTACTGGGCCCTGTCGGGCCCTGTCGGGCCCTCTCGGGCTCTGTCGGGCTCTGTCGGGCTCTGTCGGGCTCTACTGGGCTCTGTCGGGCTCTGTCGGGCCCTGTCGGGCTCTGTCGGGCTCTGTCGGGCCCTGTCGGGCCCTGTCGGGCTCTACTGGGCCCTGTCGGGCCCTGTCGGGCCCTGTCGGGCTCTGTCGGGCTCTGTCGGGCTCTGTCGTGCTCTACTGGGCTCTGTCGGGCCCTGTCGGGCCCTGTCGGGCTCTGTCGGGCTCTGTCGGGCTCTGTCGGGCTCTACTGGGCTCTGTCGGGCTCTATTGGGGTCTGTCGGGCCCTGTCGGGCTCTGTCGGGCTCTGTCGGGCCCTGTCGGGCCCTGTCGGGCTCTGTCAGGCTCTGTCGGGCTCTACTGGGCCCTGTCGGGCCCTGTCGGGCTCTCTCGGGCTCTGTCGAGCTCTACTGGGCTCTGTCGGGCTCTGTCGGGCCCTGTCGGGCCCTGTCGGGCCCTGTCGGGCTCTGTCGGGCTCTGTCGGGCTCTGTCGGGCTCTACTGGGCTCTGTCGGTCTCTGTCGGGCCCTGTTGGGCTCTGTCGGGCTCTGTCGGGCTCTGTCGGGCTCTGTCGGGCTCTACTGGTCTCTGTCGGGCTCTGTCGGGCCCTGTCGGGCTCTACTGGTCTCTACTGGGCTCTGTCGGGCTCTACTGGGCCCTGTCGGGCCCTGTCGGGCTGTGTCGGGCTCTGTCGGGCTCTGTCGGGCCCTGTCGGGCTCTGTCGGGCTCTGTCGTGCCCTGTCGGGCTCTGTCGGTCTCTGTCGGGCCCTGTCGGGCTCTACTAGGCTCTGTCGGGCTCTGTCGGGCTCTGTCGGGCTCTACTGGGCTCTGTCGGGCTCTGTCGGGCCCTGTCGGGCCCTTGCGGGCTCTGTCGGGCTCTGTCGGGCCCTGTCGGGCTCTGTCGGGCTCTGTCGGGCTCTGTCGGGCTCTACTGGGCCCTGTCGGGCCCTGTCGGGCCCTCTCGGGCTCTGTCGGGCCCTGTCGGGCTCTGTCGGGCTCTGTCGGGCTCTACTGGGCTCTGTCGAGCCCTGTCAGGCCCTGTCGGGCTCTGTCGGGCTCTGTCGGGCTCTGTCGGGCTCTACTGGGCTCTGTCGGGCTCTATTGGGGTCTGTCGGGCCCTGTCGGGCTCTGTCGGGCCCTGTCGGGCTCTGTCGGGCTCTACTGGGCCCTGTCGGGCTCTGTCGGGCCCTGTCGGGCTCTGTCGGGCTCTGTCGGGCTCTACTGGGCTCTACTGTTCCCTGTCGGGCCCTGTCGGGCTCTGTCGGGCCCTGTCGGCCTCTGTCGGGCTCTGTTGGGCCCTGTCGGGCTCTGTCGGGCTCTGTCGAGCTCTGTCGGGCTCTGTCAGGCTCTACTGGGCCCTGTCGGGCTCTATCGGGCACTGTCGGGCTCTTTCGGGCCCTGTCGGGCTCTGTCGGGCCCTGTCGGGCTCTGTCGGGCCCTGTCGGGCTTTGTCGGGCTCTGTCTAGCTCTGTCGGGCTCTGTGAGGCTCTACTGGGGCCTGTCGGGCTCTGTCGGGCTCTGTCGGGCCCTGTCGGGCTCTGTCGGGCTCTGTCGGGCTCTGTCGGGCTCTACTGGGCCCTGTCGGGCTCTGTCGGGCTCTGTCGGGTTCTACTGGGCTCTACTGGGCTCTGTCGGGCTCTGTCGGGCCCTGTCGGGCTCTGTCGGGCTCTGTCGGGCCCTGTCGGGCCCTGTCGAGATCTGTCGGGCTCTGTCGGGCTCTGTCAGGCTCTACTGGGCTCTGTCGGGCTCTGTCGGGTTCTGTCGGGCTCTGTCGGGCTCTGTCGGGCCCTGTCGGGCTCTACTGGGCCCTGTCGGGCCCTGTCGGGCCCTGTCGGGCTCTGTCGGGCTCTACTGGGCCCTGTCGGGCCCTGTCGGGCCCTGTCGGGCTCTGTCGGGCTCTGTCGGGCTCTACTAGGCTCTGTCGGGCTCTGTCGGGCTCTGTCGGGCTCTACTGGGCTCTGTCGGGCTCTGTCGGGCCCTGTCGGGCCCTTGCGGGCTCTGTCGGGCTCTGTCGGGCCCTGTCGGGCTCTGTCGGGCTCTGTCGGGCTCTGTCGGGCTCTACTGGGCCCTGTCGGGCCCTGTCGGGCCCTCTCGGGCTCTGTCGGGCTCTGTCGGGCTCTACTGGGCTCTGTCGGGCTCTGTCGGGCCCTGTCGGGCTCTGTCGGGCTCTGTCGGGCTCTGTCGGGCTCTACTGGGCTCTGTCGGGCTCTGTCGGGCTCTGTCGGGCTCTACTGGGCCCTGTCGGGCCCTGTCGGGCTCTGTTGGGCTCTGTCGGGCTCTGTCGGGCTCTACTGGGCTCTGTCGGGCTCTGTCGGGCTCTGTCGGGCTCTACTGGGCTAAACTGGGCCCTGTCGGGCTCTGTCGGGCCCTGTCGGGCCCTGTCGGGCTCTGTCGGGCTCTGTCGGGCTCTCTCGGGCTCTACTGGGCTCTGTCGGGCTCTATTGGGGTCTGTCGGGCCCTGTCGGGCTCTGTCGGGCTCTGTCGGGCCCTGTCGGGCCCTTGCGGGCTCTGTCGGGCCCTGTCGGGCTCTGTCGGGCTCTGTCGGGCTCTGTCGGTCTCTGTCGGGCTCTACTGGGCCCTGTCGGGCCCTGTCGGGCCCTCTCGGGCTCTGTCGGGCTCTGTCGGGCTCTGTCGGGCTCTACTGGGCTCTGTCGGGCTCTGTCGGGCCCTGTCGGGCTCTGTCGGGCTCTGTCGGGCCCTGTCGGGCCCTGTCGGGCTCTACTGGGCCCTGTCGGGCCCTGTCGGGCCCTGTCGGGCTCTGTCGGGCTCTGTCGGGCTCTGTCGTGCTCTACTGGGCTCTGTCGGGCCCTGTCGGGCCCTGTCGGGCTCTGTCGGGCTCTGTCGGGCTCTGTCGGGCTCTACTGGGCTCTGTCGGGCTCTATTGGGGTCTGTCGGGCCCTGTCGGGCTCTGTCGGGCTCTGTCGGGCCCTGTCGGGCCCTGTCGGGCTCTGTCAGGCTCTGTCGGGCTCTACTGGGCCCTGTCGGGCCCTGTCGGGCTCTCTCGGGCTCTGTCGAGCTCTACTGGGCTCTGTCGGGCTCTGTCGGGCCCTGTCGGGCCCTGTCGGGCCCTGTCGGGCTCTGTCGGGCTCTGTCGGGCTCTGTCGGGCTCTACTGGGCTCTGTCGGTCTCTGTCGGGCCCTGTTGGGCTCTGTCGGGCTCTGTCGGGCTCTGTCGGGCTCTGTCGGGCTCTACTGGTCTCTGTCGGGCTCTGTCGGGCCCTGTCGGGCTCTACTGGTCTCTACTGGGCTCTGTCGGGCTCTACTGGGCCCTGTCGGGCCCTGTCGGGCTGTGTCGGGCTCTGTCGGGCTCTGTCGGGCCCTGTCGGGCTCTGTCGGGCTCTGCCGTGCCCTGTCGGGCTCTGTCGGTCTCTGTCGGGCCCTGTCGGGCTCTATCGGGCCCTGTCGGGCCCTGTCGGGCCCTGTCGGGCTCTGTCGGGCTCTGTCGGGCCCTGTCGGGCTCTGTCGGGCTCTGTCGGGCTCTATCGGGCTCTACTGGGCCCTGTCGGGCCCTGTCGGGCTCTGTCGGGCCCTGTCGGGCCCTGTCGGGCTCTGTCGGGCTCTGTCGGGCCCTGTCGGCCTCTGTCGGGCTCTGTTGGGCCCTGTCGGGCTCTGTCGGGCTCTGTCGAGCTCTGTCGGGCTCTGTCAGGCTCTACTGGGCCCTGTCGGGCTCTATCGGGCACTGTCGGGCTCTTTCGGGCCCTGTCGGGCTCTGTCGGGCCCTGTCGGGCTCTGTCGGGCCTGTCGGGCTTTGTCGGGCTCTGTCTAGCTCTGTCGGGCTCTGTGAGGCTCTACTGGGGCCTGTCGGGCTCTGTCGGGCTCTGTCGGGCCCTGTCGGGCTCTGTCGGGCTCTGTCGGGCTCTGTCGGGCTCTACTGGGCCCTGTCGGGCTCTGTCGGGCTCTGTCGGGTTCTACTGGGCTCTACTGGGCTCTGTCGGGCTCTGTCGGGCCCTGTCGGGCTCTGTCGGGCTCTGTCGGGCCCTGTCGGGCCCTGTCGAGATCTGTCGGGCTCTGTCGGGCTCTGTCAGGCTCTACTGGGCTCTGTCGGGCTCTGTCGGGTTCTGTCGGGCTCTGTCGGGCTCTGTCGGGCCCTGTCGGGCTCTACTGGGCCCTGTCGGGCCCTGTCGGGCCCTGTCGGGCTCTGTCGGGCTCTACTGGGCCCTGTCGGGCCCTGTCGGGCCCTGTCGGGCTCTGTCGGGCTCTGTCGGGCTCTACTAGGCTCTGTCGGGCTCTGTCGGGCTCTGTCGGGCTCTACTGGGCTCTGTCGGGCTCTGTCGGGCCCTGTCGGGCCCTTGCGGGCTCTGTCGGGCTCTGTCGGGCCCTGTCGGGCTCTGTCGGGCTCTGTCGGGCTCTGTCGGGCTCTACTGGGCCCTGTCGGGCCCTGTCGGGCCCTCTCGGGCTCTGTCGGGCTCTGTCGGGCTCTACTGGGCTCTGTCGGGCTCTGTCGGGCCCTGTCGGGCTCTGTCGGGCTCTGTCGGGCTCTGTCGGGCTCTACTGGGCTCTGTCGGGCTCTGTCGGGCTCTGTCGGGCTCTACTGGGCCCTGTCGGGCCCTGTCGGGCTCTGTTGGGCTCTGTCGGGCTCTGTCGGGCTCTACTGGGCTCTGTCGGGCTCTGTCGGGCTCTGTCGGGCTCTGTCGGGCTCTACTGGGCTAAACTGGGCCCTGTCGGGCTCTGTCGGGCCCTGTCGGGCCCTGTCGGGCTCTGTCGGGCTCTGTCGGGCTCTCTCGGGCTCTACTGGGCTCTGTCGGGCTCTATTGGGGTCTGTCGGGCCCTGTCGGGCTCTGTCGGGCTCTGTCGGGCCCTGTCGGGCCCTTGCGGGCTCTGTCGGGCCCTGTCGGGCTCTGTCGGGCTCTGTCGGGCTCTGTCGGTCTCTGTCGGGCTCTACTGGGCCCTGTCGGGCCCTGTCGGGCCCTCTCGGGCTCTGTCGGGCTCTGTCGGGCTCTGTCGGGCTCTACTGGGCTCTGTCGGGCTCTGTCGGGCCCTGTCGGGCTCTGTCGGGCTCTGTCGGGCCCTGTCGGGCCCTGTCGGGCTCTACTGGGCCCTGTCGGGCCCTGTCGGGCCCTGTCGGGCTCTGTCGGGCTCTGTCGGGCTCTGTCGTGCTCTACTGGGCTCTGTCGGGCCCTGTCGGGCCCTGTCGGGCTCTGTCGGGCTCTGTCGGGCTCTGTCGGGCTCTGTCGGGCTCTGTCGGGCTCTATTGGGGTCTGTCGGGCCCTGTCGGGCTCTGTCGGGCTCTGTCGGGCCCTGTCGGGCCCTGTCGGGCTCTGTCAGGCTCTGTCGGGCTCTACTGGGCCCTGTCGGGCCCTGTCGGGCTCTCTCGGGCTCTGTCGAGCTCTACTGGGCTCTGTCGGGCTCTGTCGGGCCCTGTCGGGCCCTGTCGGGCCCTGTCGGGCTCTGTCGGGCTCTGTCGGGCTCTGTCGGGCTCTACTGGGCTCTGTCGGTCTCTGTCGGGCCCTGTTGGGCTCTGTCGGGCTCTGTCGGGCTCTGTCGGGCTCTGTCGGGCTCTACTGGTCTCTGTCGGGCTCTGTCGGGCCCTGTCGGGCTCTACTGGTCTCTACTGGGCTCTGTCGGGCTCTACTGGGCCCTGTCGGGCCCTGTCGGGCTGTGTCGGGCTCTGTCGGGCTCTGTCGGGCCCTGTCGGGCTCTGTCGGGCTCTGCCGTGCCCTGTCGGGCTCTGTCGGTCTCTGTCGGGCCCTGTCGGGCTCTATCGGGCCCTGTCGGGCCCTGTCGGGCCCTGTCGGGCTCTGTCGGGCTCTGTCGGGCCCTGTCGGGCTCTGTCGGGCTCTGTCGGGCTCTATCGGGCTCTACTGGGCCCTGTCGGGCCCTGTCGGGCTCTGTCGGGCCCTGTCGGGCCCTGTCGGGCTCTGTCGGGCTCTGTCGGGCTCTTTCGGGCTCTACTGGGCCCTGTCGGGCCCTGTCGGGCTCTGTCGGGCTCTCTCGGGCTCTGTCAGGCTCTACTGGGCTCTGTCGGGCCCTGTCGGGCCCTGTCGGGCTCTGTCGGGCTCTGTCGGGCCCTGTCGGGCCCTCTCGGGCTCTGTCGGGCTCTGTCGGGCTCTACTGGGCTCTGTCGGGCTCTGTCGGGCTCTGTCGGGCCCTGTCGGGCCCTGTCGGGCTCTGTCAGGCTCTGTCGGGCTCTGTCGGGCTCTGTCGGGCCCTGTCGGGCCCTGTCGGGTCCTGTCGGGCTCTGTCGGGCTCTGTCGGGCCCTGTCGGGCCCTGTCGGGCTCTGTCGGGCTCTGTCGGGCTCTGTCGGGCTCTACTGGGCTCTGTCGGGCTCTGTCGGGCTCTGTCGGGCCCTGTCGGGCTCTGTCGGGCTCTGTCGGGCTCTACTGGGCTCTGTCGGGCTCTGTCGGGCTCTACTGGGCCCTGTCGGGCTCTGTCGGGCCCTGTCGGGCTCTGTCGGGCTCTGTCGGGCCCTGTCGGGCTCTGTCGGGCTCTGTCGGGCTCTGTCGGGCTCTGTCGGGCTCTACTGGGCTCTGTCGGGTTCTACTGGGCTCTACTGGGCCCTGTCGGGCTCTGTCGGGCTCTGTCGGGCCCTGTCGGGCTCTGTCGGGCCCTGTCGGGCCCTGTCGGGCTCTGTCGGGCCCTGTCGGGCTCTGTCGGGCTCTGTCGGGCTCTGTCGGGCTCTACTGGGCCCTGTCGGGCTCTGTCGGGCTCTGTCGGGCTCTGTCGGGCCCTGTCAGGCTCTGTCGGGCTCTGTCGGGCCCTGTCGGGCTCTGTCGGGCTCTACTGGGCCCTGTCGGGCTCTGTCGGGCTCTGTCGGGCCCTGTCGGGCCCTGTCGGGCTCTGTCGGGCTCTGTCGGGCTCTGTCGGGCTCTACTGGGCCCTGTCGGGCTCTGTCGGGCTCTGTGGGGCCCTGTCGGGCTCTGTCGGGCTCTGTCGGGCTCTGTCGGGCCCTGTCGGGCTCTGTCGGGCCCTGTCGGGCCCTGTCGGGCTCTGTCGGGCTCTGTCGGGCCCTGTCGGGCTCTGTCGGGCTCTACTGGGCCCTGTCGGGCCCTGTCGGGCCCTGTCGGGCTCTGTCGGGCCCTGTCGGGCTCTGTCGGGCTCTGTCGGGCCCTGTCGGGCTCTGTCGGGCTCTACTGGGCCCTGTCGGGCCCTGTCGGGCCCTATCGGGCTCTGTCGGGCTCTGTCGGGCTCTACTGGGCTCTACTGGGCTCTGTCGGGCTCTACTGGGCCCTGTCGGGCCCTGTCGGGCCCTGTCGGGCTCTGTCGGGCTCTGTCGGGCCCTGTCGGGCCCTGTCGGGCCCTGTCGGGCTCTGTCGGGCCCTGTCGGGCTCTGTCGGGCTCTGTCGGGCCCTGTCGGGCTCTGTCGGGCTCTGTCGGGCTCTACTCGGCCCTGTCGGGCCCTGTCGGGCCCTGTCGGGCTCTGTCGGGCTCTCTCGGGCTCTGTCAGGCTCTACTGGGCTCTGTCGGGCCCTGTCGGGCCCTGTCGGGCTCTGTCGGGCTCTGTCGGGCCCTGTCGGGCCCTCTCGGGCTCTGTCGGGCTCTGTCGGGCTCTACTGGGCTCTGTCGGGCTCTGTCGGGCTCTGTCGGGCTCTGTCGGGCCCTGTCGGGCCCTGTCGGGCTCTGTCAGGCTCTGTCGGGTTCTGTCGGGCTCTGTCGGGCCCTGTCGGGCCCTGTCGGGCTCTGTCGGGCCCTGTCGGGCTCTGTCGGGCTCTGTCGGGCCCTGTCGGGCCCTGTCGGGCTCTGTCGGTCTCTGTCGGGCTCTGTCGGGCTCTGTCGGGCTCTGTCGGGCCCTGTCGGGCTCTGTCGGGCCCTGTCGGGCTCTGTCGGGCTCTGTCGGGCTCTACTGGGCTCTGTCGGGCTCTGTCGGGCTCTACTGGGCCCTGTCGGGCTCTGTCGGGCCCTGTCGGGCTCTGTCGGGCTCTGTCGGGCTCTGTCGGGCTCTACTGGGCTCTGTCGGGTTCTACTGGGCTCTACTGGGCCCTGTCGGGCTCTGTCGGGCTCTGTCGGGCCCTGTCGGGCCCTGTCGGGCTCTGTCGGGCCCTGTCGGGCTCTGTCGGGCTCTGTCGGGCTCTGTCGGGCTCTACTGGGCCCTGTCGGGCTCTGTCGGGCTCTGTCGGGCTCTGTCGGGCCCAGTCAGGCTCTGTCGGGCTCTGTCGGGCCCTGTCGGGCTCTGTCGGGCTCTACTGGGCCCTGTCGGGCTCTGTCGGGCTCTGTCGGGCTCTGTCGGGCCCTGTCGGGCCCTGTCGGGCTCTGTCGGGCTCTGTCGGGCTCTACTGGGCCCTGTCGGGCTCTGTCGGGCTCTGTGGGGCCCTGTCGGGCTCTGTCGGGCTCTGTCGGGCTCTGTCGGGCCCTGTCGGGCCCTGTCGGGCTCTGTCGGGCTCTGTCGGGCCCTGTCGGGCTCTGTCGGGCTCTACTGGGACCTGTCGGGCTCTGTCGGGCTCTGTCGGGCCCTGTCGGGCTCTGTCGGGCTCTGTCGGGCCCTGTCGGGCTCTGTCGGGCTCTACTGGGCCCTGTCGGGCCCTGTCGGGCCCTGTCGGGCTCTGTCGGGCTCTGTCGGGCTCTGTCGGGCTCTACTGGGCTCTACTGGGCTCTGTCGGGCTCTACTGGGCCCTGTCGGGCCCTGTCGGGCTCTGTCGGGCTCTGTCGTGCCCTGTCGGGCTCTGTCGGGCTCTGTCGGGCCCTGTCGGGCTCTATCGGGCCCTGTCGGGCTCTGTCGGGCCCTGTCGGGCCCTGTCGGGCCCTGTCGGGCTCTGTCGGGCTCTACTGGGCCCTGTCGGGCTCTGTCGGGCTCTGTCGGGCTCTGTCGGGCTCTACTGGGCTCTACTGTTCCCTGTCGGGCCCTGTCGGGCCCTGTCGGGCTCTGTCGGGCTCTGTCGGGCCCTGTCGGGCCCTGTCGGGCTCTGTCGGGCTCTGTCGGGCTCTGTCGGGCTCTACTGGTCTCTGTCGGGCTCTGTCAGGTTCTGTCGGGCTCTGTCGGGCTCTGTCGGGCCCTGTCGGGCCCTGTCGGGCCCTGTCGGGCTCTGTCGGGCCCTGTCGGGCTCTGTCGGGCTCTGTCGGGCTCTGTCGGGCTCTACTGGGCCCTGTCGGGCTCTGTCGGTTTCTGTCGGGCTCTGTCGGGCTCTCTCGGGCCCTGTCGGGCTCTGTCGGGCTCTGTCGGGCTCTGTCGGGCTCTACTGGGCTCTGTCGGGCCCTGTCGGGCTCTGTCGGGCCCTGTCGGGCTCTGTCGGGCCCTGTCGGGCTCTATCGGGCTCTGTCGGGCTCTACTGTGCTCTACTGTTCCCTGTCGGGCCCTGTCGGGCTCTGTCGGGCCCTGTCGGCCTCTGTTGGGCCCTGTCGGGCCCTGTCGGGCCCTGTCGGGCTCTGTCGGGCTCTGTCGGGCTCTACTCGGCTCTGTCGGGCTCTGTTGGGCTCTGTCGGGCTCTGTCGGGCCCTGTCGGGCTCTGTCAGGATCTGTCGGGCCCTGTCGGGCTCTGTCGGGCTCTTTCGGGCTCTGTCGGGCTCTGTCGGGCTCTACTGGGCTCTGTCGGGCTCTGTCGGGCTCTGTTGGGCTCTACTGGGCCCTGTCGGGCTCTGTCGGGCTCTGTCGGGCCCTGTCGGGCTCTGTCGGGCTCTGTCGGGCTCTGTCGGGCTCTACTGGGCCCTGTCGGGCCCTGTCGGGCCCTGTCGGGCTCTGTCGGGCTCTGTCGGGCTCTACTGGTCTCTGTCGGGCTCTGTCGGGCCCTGTCGGGCTCTGTCGGGCTCTGTCGGGCTCTACTGGGCTCTGTCGGGCTCTGTCGGGCTCTGTCGGGCTCTGTCGGGCTCTACTGGGCTAAACTGGGCCCTGTCGGGCCCTGTCGGGCCCTGTCGGGCCCTGTCGGGCTCTGTCGGGCTCTGTCGGGCTCTCTCGGGCTCTACTGGGCTCTGTCGGGCTCTATTGGGGTCTGTCGGGCCCTGTCGGGCTCTGTCGGGCTCTGTCGGGCCCTGTCGGGCCCTTGCGGGCTCTGTCGGGCCCTGTCGGGCTCTGTCGGGCTCTGTCGGGCTCTGTCGGGCTCTACTGGGCCCTGTCGGGCCCTGTCGGGCGCTCTCGGGCTCTGTCGGGCCCTCTCGGGCTCTGTCGGGCTCTGTCGGGCTCTGTCGGGCTCTACTGGGCTCTGTCGGGCTCTGTCGGGCCCTGTCGGGCTCTGTCGGGCTCTGTCGGGCTCTGTCGGGCTCTACTGGGCTCTGTCGGGCTCTATTGGCGTCTGTCGGGCCCTGTCGGGCTCTGTCGGGCTCTGTCGGGCTCTACTGGGCCCTGTCGGGCCCTGTCGGGCTCTGTCGGGCTCTGTCGAGCTCTACTGGGCTCTGTCGGGCCCTGTCGGGCCCTGTCGGGCCCTGTCGGGCTCTGTCGGGCTCTGTCGGGCTCTGTCGGGCTCTACTGGGCTCTGTCGGTCTCTGTCGGGCCCTGTCGGGCTCTGTCGGGCTCTGTCGGGCTCTGTCGGGCTCTGTCGGGCCCTGTCGGGCTCTACTGGGCCCTGTCGGGCCCTGTCGAGATTTGTCGGGCTCTGTCGGGCTCTGTCGGGCTCTGTCGGGCTCTACTGGGCCCTGTCGGGCTCTGTCGGGCTCTGTCGGGCTCTGTCGGGCCCTGTCGGGGTCTGTCGGGCCCTGTCGGGCCCTGTCGGGCCCTGTCGGGCTCTGTCGGGCCCTGTCGGGCTCTGTCGGTTTCTGTCGGGCTCTGTCGGGCTCTGTCGGGCTCTGTCGGGCCCTGTCGGGCCCTGTCGGGCTCTGTCAGGCTCTACTGGGCCCTGTCGGGCTCTGTCGGGCCCTGTCGGGCTCTGTCGGGCTCTGTCGGGCTCTGTCGGGCTCTGTCGGGCTCTACTGGGCCCTGTCGGGCTCTGTCGGTTTCTGTCGGGCTCTGTCGGGCTCTCTCGGGCCCTGTCGGGCTCTGTCGGGCTCTGTCGGGCTCTGTCGGGCTCTACTGGGCTCTGTCGGGCCCTGTCGGGCTCTGTCGGGCCCTGTCGGGCTCTGTCGGGCTCTGTCGGGCTCTATCGGGCTCTGTCGGGCTCTACTGTGCTCTACTGTTCCCTGTCGGGCCCTGTCGGGCTCTGTCGGGCCCTGTCGGCCTCTGTTGGGCCCTGTCGGGCCCTGTCGGGCCCTGTCGGGCTCTGTCGGGCTCTGTCGGGCTCTACTCGGCTCTGTCGGGCTCTGTTGGGCTCTGTCGGGCTCTGTCGGGCTCTACTGGGCTCTGTCGGGCTCTGTCGGGCTCTGTTGGGCTCTACTGGGCCCTGTCGGGCTCTGTCGGGCTCTGTCGGGCCCTGTCGGGCTCTGTCGGGCTCTGTCGGGCTCTGTCGGGCTCTACTGGGCCCTGTCGGGCCCTGTCGGGCCCTGTCGGGCTCTGTCGGGCTCTGTCGGGCTCTACTGGTCTCTGTCGGGCTCTGTCGGGCCCTGTCGGGCTCTGTCGGGCTCTGTCGGGCTCTACTGGGCTCTGTCGGGCTCTGTCGGGCTCTGTCGGGCTCTGTCGGGCTCTACTGGGCTAAACTGGGCCCTGTCGGGCCCTGTCGGGCCCTGTCGGGCCCTGTCGGGCTCTCTCGGGCTCTACTGGGCTCTGTCGGGCTCTATTGGGGTCTGTCGGGCTCTGTCGGGCTCTGTCGGGCCCTGTCGGGCCCTTGCGGGCTCTGTCGGGCCCTGTCGGGCTCTGTCGGGCTCTGTCGGGCTCTGTCGGGCTCTACTGGGCCCTGTCGGGCCCTGTCGGGCCCTCTCGGGCTCTGTCGGGCCCTCTCGGGCTCTGTCGGGCTCTGTCGGGCTCTGTCGGGCTCTACTGGGCTCTGTCGGGCTCTGTCGGGCCCTGTCGGGCTCTGTCGGGCTCTGTCGGGCTCTGTCGGGCTCTACTGGGCTCTGTCGGGCTCTATTGGCGTCTGTCGGGCCCTGTCGGGCTCTGTCGGGCTCTGTCGGGCTCTACTGGGCCCTGTCGGGCCCTGTCGGGCTCTGTCGGGCTCTGTCGAGCTCTACTGGGCTCTGTCGGGCCCTGTCGGGCCCTGTCGGGCCCTGTCGGGCTCTGTCGGGCTCTGTCGGGCTCTGTCGGGCTCTACTGGGCTCTGTCGGTCTCTGTCGGGCCCTGTCGGGCTCTGTCGGGCTCTGTCGGGCTCTGTCGGGCTCTGTCGGGCACTGTCGGGCTCTACTGGGCCCTGTCGGGCCCTGTCGAGCTTTGTCGGGCTCTGTCGGGCTCTGTCGGGCTCTGTCGGGCTCTACTGGGCCCTGTCGGGCTCTGTCGGGCTCTGTCGGGCTCTGTCGGGCCCTGTCGGGGTCTGTCGGGCCCTGTCGGGCCCTGTCGGGCCCTGTCGGGCTCTGTCGGGCTCTGTCGGGCTCTGTCGGGGCCTGTCGGGCTCTGTCGGGCTCTGTCGGGCTCTGTCGGGCTCTGTCGGGCTCTACTGGGCCCTGTCGGGCTCTGTCGGGCCCTGTCGGGCTCTGTCGGGCTCTGTCGGGCTCTACTGGGCTCTACTGTTCCCTGTCGGGCCCTGTCGGGCTCTGTCGGGCCCTGTCGGCCTCTGTCGGGCCCTGTCGGGCCCTGTCGGGCCCTGTCTGGCTCTGTCGGGCTCTGTCGGGCTCTGTCGGGGCCTGTCGGGCTCTGTCGGGCCCTGTCGGGCCCTGTCGGGCTCTGTCGGGCTCTGTCGGGCTCTACTGGGCTCTGTCGGGTTCTGTCGGGCTCTGTTGGGCTCTACTGGGCCCTGTCGGGCTCTGTCGGGCTCTGTCGGGCCCTGTCGGGCTCTGTCGGGCCCTGTCGGGCTCTGTCGGGCTCTGTCGGGCTCTGTCGGGCTCTACTGGGCCCTGTCGGGCTCTGTCGGGCTCTGTCGGGCTCTGTCGGGCCCTGTCGGGCCCTGTCGGGCTCTGTCGGGCTCTGTCGGGCTCTACTGGGCCCTGTCGGGCTCTGTCGGGCTCTGTGGGGCCCTGTCGGGCTCTGTCGGGCTCTGTCGGGCCCTGTCGGGCTCTGTCGGGCTCTACTGGGCCCTGTCGGGCCCTGTCGGGCCCTGTCGGGCTCTGTCGGGCTCTGTCGGGCTCTGTCGGGCTCTACTGGGCTCTACTGGGCTCTGTCGGGCTCTACTGGGCCCTGTCGGGCCCTGTCGGGCTCTGTCGGGCTCTGTCGTGCCCTGTCGGGCTCTGTCGGGCTCTGTCGGGCCCTGTCGGGCTCTATCGGGCCCTGTCGGGCTCTGTCGGGCCCTGTCGGGCCCTGTCGGGCCCTGTCGGGCTCTGTCGGGCTCTACTGGGCCCTGTCGGGCTCTGTCGGGCTCTGTCGGGCTCTGTCGGGCTCTACTGGGCCCTGTCGGGCTCTGTCGGGCTCTGTCGGGCTCTGTCGGGCTCTACTGGTCTCTGTCGGGCTCTGTCAGGTTCTGTCGGGCTCTGTCGGGCTCTGTCGGGCCCTGTCGGGCCCTGTCGGGCCCTGTCGGGCTCTGTCGGGCTCTGTCGGGCTCTGTCGGGCTCTACTGGGCCCTGTCGGGCTCTGTCGGTTTCTGTCGGGCTCTGTCGGGCTCTGTCGGGCCCTGTCGGGCTCTGTCGGGCTCTGTCGGGCTCTGTCGGGCTCTGTCGGGCTCTGTCGGGCTCTACTGGGCTCTGTCGGGTTCTGTCGGGCTCTGTTGGGCTCTACTGGGCCCTGTCGGGCTCTGTCGGGCTCTGTCGGGCCCTGTCGGGCTCTGTCGGGCCCTGTCGGGCTCTGTCGGGCTCTGTCGGGCTCTGTCGGGCTCTACTGGGCCCTGTCGGGCTCTGTCGGGCTCTGTCGGGCTCTGTCGGGCCCTGTCGGGCCCTGTCGGGCTCTGTCGGGCTCTGTCGGGCTCTACTGGGCCCTGTCGGGCTCTGTCGGGCTCTGTGGGGCCCTGTCGGGCTCTGTCGGGCTCTGTCGGGCTCTGTCGGGCCCTGTCGGGCCCTGTCGGGCTCTGTCGGGCTCTGTCGGGCCCTGTCGGGCTCTGTCGGGCTCTACTGGGACCTGTCGGGCTCTGTCGGGCTCTGTCGGGCCCTGTCGGGCTCTGTCGGGCTCTGTCGGGCCCTGTCGGGCTCTGTCGGGCTCTACTGGGCCCTGTCGGGCCCTGTCGGGCCCTGTCGGGCTCTGTCGGGCTCTGTCGGGCTCTGTCGGGCTCTACTGGGCACTACTGGGCTCTGTCGGGCTCTACTGGGCCCTGTCGGGCCCTGTCGGGCTCTGTCGGGCTCTGTCGTGCCCTGTCGGGCTCTGTCGGGCTCTGTCGGGCCCTGTCGGGCTCTATCGGGCCCTGTCGGGCTCTGTCGGGCCCTGTCGGGCCCTGTCGGGCCCTGTCGGGCTCTGTCGGGCTCTACTGGGCCCTGTCGGGCTCTGTCGGGCTCTGTCGGGCTCTGTCGGGCTCTACTGGTCTCTGTCGGGCTCTGTCAGGTTCTGTCGGGCTCTGTCGGGCTCTGTCGGGCCCTGTCGGGCCCTGTCGGGCCCTGTCGGGCTCTGTCGGGCTCTGTCGGGCCCTGTCGGGCTCTGTCGGGCTCTGTCGGGCTCTGTCGGGCTCTACTGGGCCCTGTCGGGCTCTGTCGGTTTCTGTCGGGCTCTGTCGGGCTCTGTCGGGCCCTGTCGGGCTCTGTCGGGCTCTGTCGGGCTCTACTGTGCTCTACTGTTCCCTGTCGGGCCCTGTCGGGCTCTGTCGGGCCCTGTCGGGCTCTGTCGGGCTCTGTCGGGCTCTACTGTGCTCTACTGTTCCCTGTCGGGCCCTGTCGGGCTCTGTCGGGCCCTGTCGGCCTCTGTTGGGCCCTGTCGGGCCCTGTCGGGCCCTGTCGGGCTCTGTCGGGCTCTGTCGGGCTCTACTCGGCTCTGTCGGGCTCTGTTGGGCTCTGTCGGGCTCTGTCGGGCCCTGTCGGGCTCTGTCAGGATCTGTCGGGCCCTGTCGGGCTCTGTCGGGCTCTTTCGGGCTCTGTCGGGCTCTGTCGGGCTCTACTGGGCTCTGTCGGGCTCTGTCGGGCTCTGTCGGGCTCTGTCGGGCTCTACTGGGCTCTGTCGGGCTCTGTCGGGCTCTGTTGGGCTCTACTGGGCCCTGTCGGGCTCTGTCGGGCTCTGTCGGGCCCTGTCGGGCTCTGTCGGGCTCTGTCGGGCTCTGTCGGGCTCTATTGGGCCCTGTCGGGCCCTGTCGGGCCCTGTCGGGCTCTGTCGGGCTCTGTCGGGCTCTACTGGTCTCTGTCGGGCTCTGTCGGGCCCTGTCGGGCTCTGTCGGGCTCTGTCGGGCTCTACTGGGCTCTGTCGGGCTCTGTCGGGCTCTGTCGGGCTCTACTGGGCTAAACTGGGCCCTGTCGGGCCCTGTCGGGCCCTGTCGGGCCCTGTCGGGCTCTGTCGGGCTCTGTCGGGCTCTCTCGGGCTCTACTGGGCTCTGTCGGGCTCTATTGGGGTCTGTCGGGCCCTGTCGGGCTCTGTCGGGCTCTGTCGGGCCCTGTCGGGCCCTTGCGGGCTCTGTCGGGCCCTGTCGGGCTCTGTCGGGCTCTGTCGGGCTCTGTCGGGCTCTACTGGGCCCTGTCGGGCCCTGTCGGGCCCTCTCGGGCTCTGTCGGGCTCTGTCGGGCTCTGTCGGGCTCTACTGGGCTCTGTCGGGCTCTGTCGGGCCCTGTCGGGCTCTGTCGGGCTCTGTCGGGCTCTGTCGGGCTCTACTGGGCTCTGTCGGGCTCTATTGGCGTCTGTCGGGCCCTGTCGGGCTCTGTCGGGCTCTGTCGGGCTCTACTGGGCCCTGTCGGGCCCTGTCGGGCTCTGTCGGGCTCTGTCGAGCTCTACTGGGCTCTGTCGGGCCCTGTCGGGCCCTGTCGGGCCCTGTCGGGCTCTGTCGGGCTCTGTCGGGCTCTGTCGGGCTCTACTGGGCTCTGTCGGTCTCTGTCGGGCCCTGTCGGGCTCTGTCGGGCTCTGTCGGGCTCTGTCGGGCCCTGTCGGGCTCTACTGGGCCCTGTCGGGCCCTGTCGAGCTTTGTCGGGCTCTGTCGGGCTCTGTCGGGCTCTGTCGGGCTCTCCTGGGCCCTGTCGGGCTCTGTCGGGCTCTGTCGGGCTCTGTCGGGCCCTGTCGGGGTCTGTCGGGCCCTGTCGGGCCCTGTCGGGCCCTGTCGGGCTCTGTCGGGCCCTGTCGGGCTCTGTCGGTTTCTGTCGGGCTCTGTCGGGCTCTGTCGGGCTCTGTCGGGCTCTACTGGGCCCTGTCGGGCTCTGTCGGGCCCTGTCGGGCTCTGTCGGGCTCTGTCGGGCTCTACTGGGCTCTACTGTTCCCTGTCGGGCCCTGTCGGGCTCTGTCGGGCCCTGTCGGCCTCTGTCGGGCCCTGTCGGGCCCTGTCGGGCCCTGTCGGGCTCTGTCGGGCTCTGTCGGGCTCTGTCGGGGCCTGTCGGGCTCTGTCGGGCCCTGTCGGGCCCTGTCGGGCTCTGTCGGGCTCTGTCGGGCTCTGTCGGGCTCTGTCGGGCTCTACTGGGCTCTGTCGGGTTCTGTCGGGCTCTGTTGGGCTCTACTGGGCCCTGTCGGGCTCTGTCGGGCTCTGTCGGGCCCTGTCGGGCTCTGTCGGGCTCTGTCGGGCTCTGTCGGGCTCTACTGGGCCCTGTCGGGCTCTGTCGGGCTCTGTCGGGCCCTGTCGGGCCCTGTCGGGCTCTGTCGGGCTCTGTCGGGCTCTACTGGGCCCTGTCGGGCCCTGTCGGGCCCTGTCGGGCTCTGTCGGGCTCTGTCGAGCTCTACTGGGCTCTGTCGGGCTCTGTCGGGCCCTGTCGGGCTCTGTCGGGCTCTGTCGGGCTCTGTCGGGCTCTGTCGGGCCCTGTCGGGCTCTACTGGGCCCTGTCGGGCCCTGTCGGGCTTTGTCGGGCTCTGTCGGGCTCTGTCGGGCTCTGTCGGGCTCTACTGGGCCCTGTCGGGCTCTGTCGGGCTCTGTCGGGCCCTGTCGGGCTCTGTCGGGCCCTGTCGGGCTCTGTCGGGCTCTGTCGGGCCCTGTCGGGCCCTGTCGGGCTCTGTCGGGCTCTGTCGGGCTCTACTGGGCCCTGTCGGGCCCTGTCGGGCCCTGTCGGGCTCTGTCGGGCCCTGTCGGGCCCTGTCGGGCTCTGTCGGGCTCTGTCGGGCTCTGTCGGGCTCTACTGGGCTCTGTCGGGCTCTGTCAGGTTCTGTCGGGCTCTGTCGGGCTCTGTCGGGCCCTGTCGGGCCCTGTCGGGCTCTGTCGGGCTCTGTCGGGTTCTGTCGGGCTCTGTCGGGCCCTGTCGGGCTCTGTCGGGCTCTGTCGGGCTCTGTCGGGCTCTACTGGGTTCTACTGTTCCCTGTCGGGCCCTGTCGGGCTCTGTCGGGCTCTGTTGGGCTCTACTGGGCCCTGTCGGGCTCTGTCGGTTTCTGTCGGGCTCTGTCGAGCTCTGTCGGGCCCTGTCGGGCTCTGTCGGGCTCTGTCGGTCTCTACTGGGCCCTGTCGGGCCCTGTCGGGCCCTGTCGGGCTCTGTCGGGCTCTACTGGGCCCTGTCGGGCTCTGTCGGGCCCTGTCGGGCTCTGTCGGGCTCTGTCGGGCTCTACTGGGCTCTACTGTTCCCTGTCGGGCCCTGTCGGGCTCTGTCGGGCCCTGTCGGCCTCTGTCGGGCTCTGTTGGGCCCTGTCGGGCTCTGTCGGGCTCTGTCGAGCTCTGTCGGGCTCTGTCAGGCTCTACTGGGCCCTGTCGGGCTCTATCGGGCACTGTCGGGCTCTTTCGGGCCCTGTCGGGCTCTGTCGGGCCCTGTCGGGCCCTGTCGGGCTTTGTCGGGCTCTGTCGAGCTCTGTCGGGCCCTGTCGGGCTCTGTCGGGCTCTACTGGGCCCTGTCGGGCTCTGTCGGGTTCTACTGGGCTCTACTGGGCTCTGTCGGGCTCTGTCGGGCCCTGTTGGGCTCTGTCGGGCCCTGTCGGGCTCTGTCGGGCTCTGTCGGGCCCTGTCGGGCCCTGTCGAGCTCTGTCGGGCTCTGTCGGGCTCTGTCAGGCTCTACTGGGCTCTGTCGGGCTCTGTCGGGTTCTGTCGGGCTCTGTCGGGCTCTGTCGGGCCCTGTCGGGCTCTACTGGGCCCTGTCGGGCCCTGTCGGGCCCTGTCGGGCTCTGTCGGGCTCTACTGGGCCCTGTCGGGCCCTGTCGGGCTCTGTCGGGCTCTGTCGGGCTCTGTCGGGCTCTACTAGGCTCTGTCGGGCTCTGTCGGGCTCTGTCGGGCTCTACTGGGCTCTGTCGGGCTCTGTCGGGCCCTGTCGGGCCCTTACGGGCTCTGTCGGGCTCTGTCGGGCCCTGTCGGGCTCTGTCGGGCTCTGTCGGGCTCTGTCGGGCTCTACTGGGCCCTGTCGGGCCCTGTCGGGCCCTCTCGGGCTCTGTCGGGCCCTGTCGGGCTCTGTCGGGCTCTGTCGGGCTCTACTGGGCTCTGTCGAGCCCTGTCAGGCCCTGTCGGGCTCTGTCGGGCTCTGTCGGGCTCTGTCGGGCTCTACTGGGCTCTGTCGGGCTCTATTGGGGTCTGTCGGGCCCTGTCGGGCTCTGTCGGGCCCTGTCGGGCTCTGTCGGGCTCTACTGGGCCCTGTCGGGCTCTGTCGGGCCCTGTCGGGCTCTGTCGGGCTCTGTCGGGCTCTACTGGGATCTACTGTTCCCTGTCGGGCCCTGTCGGGCTCTGTCGGGCCCTGTCGGGCTCTGTCGGGCTCTGTCGGGCTCTACTGGGCTCTACTGTTCCCTGTCGGGCCCTGTCGGGCTCTGTCGAGCTCTGTCGGGCTCTGTCAGGCTCTACTGGGCCCTGTCGGGCTCTATCGGGCACTGTCGGGCTCTTTCGGGCCCTGTCGGGCTCTGTCGGGCCCTGTCGGGCTCTGTCGGGCCCTGTCGGGCTTTGTCGGGCTCTGTCTAGCTCTGTCGGGCTCTGTGAGGCTCTACTGGGGCCTGTCGGGCTCTGTCGGGCTCTGTCGGGCCCTGTCGGGCTCTGTCGGGCTCTGTCGGGCTCTGTCGGGCTCTACTGGGCCCTGTCGGGCTCTGTCGGGCTCTGTCGGGCTCTGTCGGGTTCTACTGGGCTCTGTCGGGCTCTGTCGGGCTCTGTCGGGCTCTGTCGGGCTCTGTCGGGCCCTGTCGGGCCCTGTCGGGCTCTGTCGGGCTCTGTCGGGCTCTACTGGGCCCTGTCGGGCCCTGTCGGGCCCTGTCGGGCTCTGTCGGGCTCTGTCGAGCTCTACTGGGCTCTGTCGGGCTCTGTCGGGCCCTGTCGGGCTCTGTCGGGCTCTGTCGGGCTCTGTCGGGCTCTGTCGGGCCCTGTCGGGCTCTACTGGGCCCTGTCGGGCCCTGTCGGGCTTTGTCGGGCTCTGTCGGGCTCTGTCGGGCTCTGTCGGGCTCTACTGGGCCCTGTCGGGCTCTGTCGGGCTCTGTCGGGCCCTGTCGGGCTCTGTCGGGCCCTGTCGGGCTCTGTCGGGCTCTGTCGGGCCCTGTCGGGCCCTGTCGGGCTCTGTCGGGCTCTGTCGGGCTCTACTGGGCCCTGTCGGGCCCTGTCGGGCCCTGTCGGGCTCTGTCGGGCCCTGTCGGGCCCTGTCGGGCTCTGTCGGGCTCTGTCGGGCTCTGTCGGGCTCTACTGGGCTCTGTCGGGCTCTGTCAGGTTCTGTCGGGCTCTGTCGGGCTCTGTCGGGCCCTGTCGGGCCCTGTCGGGCTCTGTCGGGCTCTGTCGGGTTCTGTCGGGCTCTGTCGGGCCCTGTCGGGCTCTGTCGGGCTCTGTCGGGCTCTGTCGGGCTCTACTGGGTTCTACTGTTCCCTGTCGGGCCCTGTCGGGCTCTGTCGGGCTCTGTCGGGCTCTACTGGGCCCTGTCGGGCTCTGTCGGTTTCTGTCGGGCTCTGTCGAGCTCTGTCGGGCCCTGTCGGGCTCTGTCGGGCTCTGTCGGTCTCTACTGGGCCCTGTCGGGCCCTGTCGGGCCCTGTCGGGCTCTGTCGGGCTCTACTGGGCCCTGTCGGGCTCTGTCGGGCCCTGTCGGGCTCTGTCGGGCTCTGTCGGGCTCTACTGGGCTCTACTGTTCCCTGTCGGGCCCTGTCGGGCTCTGTCGGGCCCTGTCGGCCTCTGTCGGGCTCTGTTGGGCCCTGTCGGGCTCTGTCGGGCTCTGTCGAGCTCTGTCGGGCTCTGTCAGGCTCTACTGGGCCCTGTCGGGCTCTATCGGGCACTGTCGGGCTCTTTCGGGCCCTGTCGGGCTCTGTCGGGCCCTGTCGGGCCCTGTCGGGCTTTGTCGGGCTCTGTCGAGCTCTGTCGGGCCCTGTCGGGCTCTGTCGGGCTCTACTGGGCCCTGTCGGGCTCTGTCGGGTTCTACTGGGCTCTACTGGGCTCTGTCGGGCTCTGTCGGGCCCTGTTGGGCTCTGTCGGGCCCTGTGGGGCTCTGTCGGGCTCTGTCGGGCCCTGTCGGGCCCTGTTGAGCTCTGTCGGGCTCTGTCGGGCTCTGTCAGGCTCTACTGGGCTCTGTCGGGCTCTGTCGGGCCCTGTCGGGCTCTGTCGGGCTCTGTCGGGCTCTGTCGGGCTCTACTGGGCCCTGTCGGGCCCTGTCGGGCTCTGTCGGGCTCTGTCGGGCTCTGTCGGGCTCTACTGGGCTCTGTCGGGCTCTGTCGGGCTCTGTCGGGCTCTGTCGGGCTCTACTGGGCTAAACTGGGCCCTGTCGGGCTCTGTCGGGCCCTGTCGGGCCCTGTCGGGCTCTGTCGGGCTCTGTCGGGCTCTCTCGGGCTCTACTGGGCTCTGTCGGGCTCTATTGGGGTCTGTCGGGCCCTGTCGGGCTCTGTCGGGCTCTGTCGGGCCCTGTCGGGCCCTTGCGGGCTCTGTCGGGCCCTGTCGGGCTCTGTCGGGCTCTGTCGGGCTCTGTCGGGCTCTACTGGGCCCTGTCGGGCCCTGTCGGGCCCTCTCGGGCTCTGTCGGGCTCTGTCGGGCTCTGTCGGGCTCTACTGGGCTCTGTCGGGCTCTGTCGGGCCCTGTCGGGCTCTGTCGGGCTCTGTCGGGCTCTGTCGGGCCCTGTCGGGCTCTACTGGGCCCTGTCGGGCCCTGTCGGGCCCTGTCGGGCTCTGTCGGGCTCTGTCGGGCTCTGTCGTGCTCTACTGGGCTCTGTCGGGCCCTGTCGGGCCCTGTCGGGCTCTGTCGGGCTCTGTCGGGCTCTGTCGGGCTCTACTGGGCTCTGTCGGGCTCTATTGGGGTCTGTCGGGCCCTGTCGGGCTCTGTCGGGCTCTGTCGGGCCCTGTCGGGCCCTGTCGGGCTCTGTCAGGCTCTGTCGGGCTCTACTGGGCCCTGTCGGGCCCTGTCGGGCTCTCTCGGGCTCTGTCGAGCTCTACTGGGCTCTGTCGGGCCCTGTCGGGCCCTGTCGGGCCCTGTCGGGCTCTGTCGGGCTCTGTCGGGCTCTGTCGGGCTCTACTGGGCTCTGTCGGTCTCTGTCGGGCCCTGTTGGGCTCTGTCGGGCTCTGTCGGGCTCTGTCGGGCCCTGTCGGGCTCTACTGGGCCCTGTCGGGCCCTGTCGAGCTTTGTCGGGCTCTGTCGGGCTCTGTCGGGCTCTACTGGGCCCTGTCGGGCTCTGTCGGGCTCTGTCGGGCCCTGTCGGGCTCTGTCGGGCTCTGTCGGGCCCTGTCGGGCTCTGTCGGTTTCTGTCGGGCTCTGTCGGGCTCTGTCGGGCTCTGTCGGGCCCTGTCGGGCCCTGTCGGGCTCTGTCAGGCTCTACTGGGCCCTGTCGGGCTCTGTCGGGCCCTGTCGGGCTCTGTCGGGCTCTGTCGGGCTCTACTGGGCTCTACTGTTCCCTGTCGGGCCCTGTCGGGCTCTGTCGGGCCCTGTCGGCCTCTGTCGGGCCCTGTCGGGCCCTGTCGGGCCCTGTCGGGCCCTGTCGGGCTCTGTCGGGCTCTGTTGGGCTCTGTCGGGCTCTGTCGGGCTCTGTCAGGATCTGTCGGGCCCTGTCGGGCTCTGTCGGGCTCTGTCAGGATCTGTCGGGCCCTGTCGGGCTCTGTCGGGCTCTGTCAGGATCTGTCGGGCCCTGTCGGGCCCTGTCGGGCTCTGTCAGGATCTGTCGGGCCCTGTCGGGCCCTGTCGGGCTCTGTCAGGATCTGTCGGGCCCTGTCGGGCTCTGTCGGGCTCTGTCGGGCTCTACTGGGCTCTGTCGGGCTCTGTCGGGCTCTGTCGGGCTCTGTCGGGCCCTGTCGGGCTCTGTCGGGCCCTGTCGGGCTCTGTCGGGCTCTGTCGGGCCCTGTCGGGCTCTGTCGGGCTCTACTGGGCTCTGTCGGGCTCTGTCGGGCTCTGTCGGGCTCTACTGGGCTAAACTGGGCCCTGTCGGGCTCTGTCGGGCCCTGTCGGGCCCTGTCGGGCTCTGTCGAGCTCTGTCGGGCCCTGTCGGGCCCTGTCGGGCCCTGTCGGGCCCTGTCGGGCTCTGTCGGGCTCTACTGGGCCCTGTCGGGCTCTCTCGGGCCCTGTCGGGCTCTGTCGGGCTCTGTCGGGCTCTACTGGGCTCTACTGTTCCCTGTCGGGCCCTGTCGGGCTCTGTCGGGCCCTGTCGGCCTCTGTCGGGCTCTGTTGGGCCCTGTCGGGCTCTGTCGGGCTTTGTCGAGCTCTGTCGGGCTCTGTCAGGCTCTACTGGGCCCTGTCGGGCTCTATCGGGCACTGTCGGGCTCTTTCGGGCCCTGTCGGGCTCTGTCGGGCCCTGTCGGGCCCTGTCGGGCTTTGTCGGGCTCTGTCGAGCTCTGTCGGGCTCTGTGAGGCTCTACTGGGGCCTGTCGGGCTCTGTCGGGCTCTGTCGGGCCCTGTCGGGCTCTGTCGGGCTCTGTCGGGCTCTGTCCTGCTCTACTGGGCCCTGTCGGGCTCTGTCGGGCTCTGTCGGGCTCTGTCGGGCTCTACTGGGCTCTGTCGGGCTCTGTCGGGCCCTGTCGGGCTCTGTCGGGCTCTGTCGGGCCCTGTCGGGCCCTGTCGAGCTCTGTCGGGCTCTGTCGGGCTCTGTCAGGCTCTACTGGGCTCTGTCGGGCTCTGTCGGGTTCTGTCGGGCTCTGTCGGGCTCTGTCGGGCCCTGTCGGGCCCTGTCGGGCTCTGTCGGGCCCTGTCGGGCTCTGTCGGTCTCTGTCGGGCTCTGTCGGGCTCTACTGGGCTCTGTCGGGTTCTACTGGGCTCTACTGGGCCCTGTCGGGCTCTGTCGGGCTCTGTCGGGCTCTGTCGGGCTCTACTGTGCTCTGTCGGGCTCGGTCGGGCCCTGTCGGGCTCTGTCGGGCTCTGTCGGGCTCTGTCGGGCTCTACTGGTCTCTGACGGGTTCTGTCGGGCCCTGTCGGGCTCTGTCGGGCTCTGTCGGGCTCTGTCGGGCCCTGTCGGGCTCTACTGGGCCCTGTCGGGCCCTGTCGGGCCCTGTCGGGCTCTGTCGAGCTCGACTGGGCTCTGTCAGGCTCTGTCGGGCCCTGTCGGGCTCTGTCGGGCCCTGTCGGGCTCTGTCGGGCTCTGTCGGGCTCTGTCGGGCTTTACTGGGCCCTGTCGGGCTCTGTCGGGCTCTGTTGGGCTCTGTCGGGCCCTGTCCGGCTCTGTCGGGCTCTGTCGGGCTCTGTCGCGCCCTGTCGGGCTCTGTCGGGCCCTGTCGGGCCCTGTCGGGCTCTGTCGGGCCCTGTCGGGCCCTGTCGGGCTCTGTCGGGCTCTACTGGGCCCTGTCGGGCTCTGTCGGGCCCTGTCGGGCTCTGTCAGGCTCTGTCGGGCTCTGTCGGGCTCTACTGGGCTCTACTGTTCCCTGTCGGGCTCTGTCGGGCCCTGTCGGGCTCTGTCGGGCCCTGTCGGGCCCTGTCGGGCTCTGTCGGGCTCTGTCGGGCTCTGTCGGGCTCTACTGGGCTCTGTCGGGTTCTGTCGGGCTCTGTCGGGCTCTGTCGGGCTCTGTCGGGTTCTGTCGGGCTCTGTCGGGCCCTGTCGGGCTCTGTCGGGCTCTGTCGGGCTCTACTGGGCTCTACTGTTCTCTGTCGGGCCCTGTCGGGCTCTGTCGGGCTCTACTGGGCTCTGTCGGGCTCTGTCGGGCCCTGTCGGGCTCTGTCGGGCCCTGTCGGGCTCTGTCGGGCTCTATCGGGCTCTGTCGGGCTCTACTGGGCCCTGTCGGGCTCTGTCGGGCTCTGTTGGGCTCTGTCGGGCCCTGTCCGGCTCTGTCGGGCTCTGTCGGGCTCTGTCGGTCCCTGTCGGGCTCTGTCGGGCCCTGTCGGGCCCTGTCGGGCTCTGTCGGGCTCTACTGGGCCCTGTCGGGCTCTGTCGGGCTCTGTCGGGCCCTGTCGGGCTCTGTCGGGCTCTGTCGGGCCCTGTCGGGCTCTGTCGGGCCCTGTCAGGCCCTGTCGGGCTCTGTCGGGCTCTGTCGGGCTCTACTGGGCTCTGTCGGGCTCTACTGGGCCCTGTCGGGCCCTGTCGGGCCCTGTCGGGCTCTGTCGGGCTCTACTGGGCCCTGTCGGGCTCTGTCGGGCCCTGTCGGGCTCTGTCGGGCTCTGTCGGGCTCTGTCGGGCTCTACTGGGCTCTACTGTTCCCTGTCGGGCCCTGTCGGGCTCTGTCGGGCTCTGTCGGGCTCTGTCGGGCTCTACTGGGCCCTGTCGGGCTCTGTCGGGCCCTGTCGGGCCCTGTCGGGCTCTGTCGGGCTCTACTGGGCCCTGTCGGGCCCTGTCGGGCTCTGTCGGGCCCTGTCGGGCTCTGTCGGGCTCTGTCGGGCTCTGTCGGGCTCTACTGGGCTCTGTCGGGCTCTGTCGGGCCCTGTCGGGCTCTGTCGGGCTCTGTCGGGCTCTGTCGGGCCCTGTCGGGCTCTACTGGGCCCTGTCGGGCCCTGTCGGGCTCTGTCGGGCTCTGTCGGGCTCTGTCGGGCTCTACTGGGCCCTGTCGGGCTCTGTCGGGCTCTGTCGGGCTCTGTCGGGCTCTGTCGGGCCCTGTCGGGCTCTACTGGGCTCTACTGTTCCCTGTCGGGCCCTGTCGGGCTCTGTCGGGCTCTGTCGGGCCCTGTCGGGCCCTGTCGGGCTCTGTCGGGCTCTGTCGGGCTCTACTGGTCTCTGTCGGGCTCTGTCAGGTTCTGTCGGGCTCTGTCGGGCTCTGTCGGGCTCTGTCGGGCCCTGTCGGGCTCTGTCGGGCCCTGTCGGGCTCTGTCGGGCTCTGTCGGGCTCTACTGGGCTCTACTGTTCCCTGTCGGGCTCTGTCGGGCCCTGTCGGGCTCTGTCGGGCTCTGTCGGGCTCTACTGGGCCCTGTCGGGCTCTGTCGGGCTCTGTCGGGCCCTGTCGGGCTCTGTCGGGCTCTACTGGGCCCTGTCGGGCCCTGTCGGGCTCTACTGGGCCCTGTCGGGCTCTGTCGGGCCCTGTCGGGCTCTACTGGGCCCTCTCGGGCTCTGTCGGGCTCTGTCGGGCTCTGTCGGGCTCTACTGGGCTCTGTCGGGCTCTGTCATGTTCTGTCGGGCTCTGTCGGGCTCTGTCGGGCCCTGTCGGGCTCTGTCGGGCTCTACTGTTCCCTGTCGGGCCCTGTCGGGCTCTGTCGGGCCCTGTCGGGCTCTGTCGGGCTCTGTCGGGCCCTGTCGGGCTCTGTCGGGCTCTGTCGGGCTCTGTCGGGCTCTACTGGGCCCTGTCGGGCTCTGTCGGGCTCTGTCGGGCTCTACTGGGCCCTGTCGGGCTCTGTCGGGCTCTACTGGGCTCTACTGTTCCCTGTCGGGCCCTGTCGGGCTCTGTCGGGCCCTGTCGGGGGGGCCCTGGGGAGGAATGGGGAGCTCTGGGGAACCAAGACACGTCGTGGGGAGCCCTGAGGAACCAAGACACGTCTTGGGGAGCTCTGAGGAACCAAGACACGTTTTGGGGAGCCCTGGGGAGGAATGTGGAGCCCTGAGGAACCAAGACACGTCTTGGGGAGCCCTGAGGAACCAAGACACGTTTTGGGGAACCCTGAGGAACCAAGACACGTTTTGGGGAGCCCTGGGGAGGAATGTGGAGCCCTGAGGAACCAAGACACGTCTTGGGGAGCCTGGGGAGGAATGGGGAGCCCGGGGAACCAAGACACGTTTTGGGGAGCCCTGGGGAGGAATGGGGAGCTCTGGGGAACCAAGACACGTCTTGGGGAGCCCGGGGGAACCAAGACACGTTTTGGGGAGCCCTGTGGAGGAATGTGGAGCCCTGAGGAACCAAGACACGTTTTGGGGAGCCCTGGGGAACCAAGACACGTTTTGGGGAGCCTGGGGAGGAATGGGGAGCCCCGGGGAACCAAGACATGTTTTGGGGAGCCCTGGGGAGGAATGGGGAGCCCCGGGGAACCAAGACACATTTTGGGGAGCCCCGGGGAACCAAGACACGTTTTGGGGAGCCTGGGGAGGAATGGGGAGCCCGGGGAACCAAGACACGTTTTGGGGAGCCCTGGGGAGGAATGGGGAGCCCCGGGGAACCAAGACACGTTTTGGGGAGCCCCGGGGAACCAAGACACGTCTTGGGGAGCCCTGGGGAACCAAGACGAGCCCTGGGGAGAACTTGGCAGCCTTGGGGAATCGATGCGAACCCTGGGGAGGACGGTGGATCTCAGGGGAGCCCCAGGGAGACGAGGCGATAGCTGGGGAGGGTCCGGAGAGCCCTGGAGGATGAGGGGGGTCCTGGGGAGACCTTTGGAGTCCTGGGGAGGCAAAGAAAGCCCTGGGTTACTTTTTAGAAGAGATTCTCGTAGAATCTATTTATTACCATATTAATTATTGACCCCGCCCCTTCCCCAGGGGATTGTGGGAGGGGGGTGGGCGGGGCCCGGGGTATTTGAGCCCCAGCCCCTGGGCAGGAGCTCATTCTGCTCCAGGGCTGCTTTGGTGCTGGTTCTCTGCTGCTCCTTCAGCAGTGGGCAGCTTTTGAGCTGTTTAGTCAGCATGGACAGACCTGTTTGGAGAAGTGGAGGTGTCTGCTAGAGGTAAGAGCTCCAGGAGCAGCAAAGGTTCAACAGCAGCTGTAGCAGAAAGTGTGTTTGTAAGTATGTGTAATTTACTAAATCAATTTCAGGTGCTTCACGTTTTCCCAGAACCCCTGACTGCAATGAAAATGGAGCATTGTTTCTTTGGTTTTTACTGCTGTATACCAAGCTGCTGGTATAATCTTTTCTCCTAGGACTGACGCTCAGGTGATCTAGCGGGGGTTAGAGTGAGCGTCTTGTATCTGTAAATGGAGTTCTAGCACTTCTGCAGGAAGCAGCGGGGCCATAAGGCAGAGTGTCTTTCTGGCTCTGGGGTGGCTCATCGCCTCCCTGATCACCCACAGAACACGGTGTTATCCCCAGAACCCTTGCAGTGGGCGGTGGCCCCTGGTGGATGGATGATTCAAATGTCCTTCCCAGAACTCAGCCAAGGTGCGCAGTGGCTATTAGACTAGTACTGGTAAATATTACCCTGGTGCTCAATAGTGTGTGTCTGTTTTCTTTTCTTATTGCAGGGGATGAAGGGGAAACTGGCAACTGCAGGAAGATCCCCATGAGCCCATGTGGTGTTTTCCTCCCCGGATGGATTCAGTCCCTTGGCCCTCTGAAAGCTAAGTGGAGGCACGGGGGCTGGGAAGGGGCTGGGAACTGCAGGGGCGAGGGGCTAAAGATCTCAGAGGGGAAAGGGCCGTCCAGGACCAGTTCCCTTTGGGTGGGTAAAGGGCGCAGGGAACCTTACAGTGCGATGCCAGCTTGGGCAGGGCAGCTCCAGCCTGTGTCTGCGTTGTTGTGCACTTCGGGAAGCCTGCCTTGCGCCGTTCAGACGATCCTGGGGTCTCGTCGTGCCCGAGGGGCATGACAGACATCTCAGGCGCCATCCCGGGGTCTGGAATGCGGGTGCCGATTGGCCTATCACCAATTGGGTGCCAGGTTTCTTGTATCAGCAGCCGAAAGCGTGGATGGTTCTTGCGCCTTGGACATTTCTGGTCAGTTGTTTTATGGTGGTGTTCAGGGCTGCGTGGGCAGCTCTCCTCTCTACCCATCCAGTCTAAGGGACTGGCACTTCAGGATGCTGGGAAGAAGTTCTTAGGTCTTGCGGGAGCGTTTTGCCAGTGCCGCCGTCTCGGTCGGTTGGTTGGTTTGTGCCAGTGCCGCCGTCTCGGTCGGTTGGTTGGTTTGTGCCAGTGCCGCCGTCTCGGTCGGTTGGTTGGTTTGTGCCAGTGCCGCCGTCTCGTAAGGGGCCGTGACGTTCGGCTCCTTTTTGTTTTGGGGTTGCAGTAGAGGCTTCTCGCCTCTCTTCTGCCTCCCCACAGGTTCTTTTGATTGATGCAGTCTCTGGTCTTGGAGTCATTCTCATTGTCGAGCGTTTTTGGTGCTGTTGCAGTCGTGCTGTTTGTAGCGTTCTGTGGAGCGTCAGTCTTCGCATGTGCGCGTTTGGCTCGGAGCTGCTCTGCCTGGAGACGTAGAGTCATGGGTGGGTGGACTGAGCCCTAGGAGTCCATGGTTAATCTCTTGATATATGTAATAGTGTGGGCAAAGGTTGTTCAGTCATCTAGGACGGAGCAGCTGTGGGCAGGGGCAGTGGGCAGTCCCTTCACCAGTAATTTAGGGGCTCGATTAGAGCTTCTGGTGTTATTTGTGAATAGAAAGCAGACCTGTGGAATGGTCAAGCTGTTGATCAGCATCTGGGTGACCTGTTGAATACCTTGATTTCAGATGCAGAGGGAAAACTTGGCCCAAAAGAGCGACGGAAGAGGCAAGCCGAGCGCCATAAGCAGGTGGGCCGGTGCGAGGTCTCAGAGGGAAGGTGTGCCATGTGCCTCTATGTAAGTTTGGTTGTTTCTCTATTTTATAGGTGCGAAGCGAGGAGGAAAGCCGGGTATTGGCACCGCAGCTCCTCGGTCGAGGTGAGCAAGGAGCGCTGGGCCGAAGCAGCGTCTCATTTCAGGTGTTGTGTTTCTGGTGCAGGTCTCAGCATCCTTTGCTTGTGTTTTACAGGTGGTAGCTGGGCCTCAATGCGGTCAACAGCGTGGCAGGTGAAGGTGACGGAGGCCAGGTGGGTGAGCAGCCAAGGTAAAGGGGCGGGACATGGGACCGTCTGTGGGCAGGCTGTGCTTTTGGGCAGTATCTGAGCATGCGCCTTTGTTTTAGCAGGCGCTACAGGCAAGCTCGGAGGGGCGAAGCCGCACGCCGACCAGCAGCCAAGAAGGTGAGGAGGTGGCTGGTGTTCAGGAGCACAGTACTGCCTGGTGACTCGGTTCAGCGTTTCCTTCTTGTTTTGCAGGGGCTTTGTGGACCCCTTTGGACTCAGAGGACCGTTTGCGGTGAGCAGGGGTAGGGGTGAGGAGGAGTGTGGGGCTGGGGACTTGTCCCAAGCACTAGAGCTCTTTTTCTGCTGTCTTAGGTGCCACGAGTGGTGAGGGTTTCTGCCTGCGCCCATGGCACGAGAGGCTGAATGGAACGCCTGGGAACTTCGGGGGAGGTGGGTGCTGTGGATGTCGTCGGTGTTGATGCACATGATATTTAGTGCTGGCACTGCTTAGTGAGTGTGTGTTAACTTGTGTTGTTGCAGATGTTGATGAGGAACCCGGCAATGCAGGAAGATCCCCGTGAGCCCATGTGGTGTTTTCCTCCGTGGATGGATTTGGTCCCTCGGCCCTCTGAAAGCTAAGTGGAGGCACGGGGGCTGGGGAGGGGCTGGGAACTGCAGGGGCGGGGGGCTAAAGGTCTCAGAGGGGAAAGGGCCGTCCAGGACCAGTTCCCTTTGGGTGGGTAAAGGGCGCAGGGAACCTTACAGTGCGATGCCAGCTTGGGCAGGGCAGCTCCAGCCTGTGTCTGCGTTGTTGTGCACTTCGGGAAGCCTGCCTTGCGCCGTTCAGACGATCCTGGGGTCTCGTCGTGCCCGAGGGGCACGACCGGCATCTCAGGTGCCATCCCGGGGTCTGGAACGCCGGTGCCAATTGGCCTGTTGCCAGTTGGGTGCCGGTTTTCTTGTATCAGCAGCTGAAAGCGTGGATGGTTCCTGCATCTCGGACATTTCTGGTCAGTCGTGTGTTATAGTGTAGTTCTGGGCTGCGTGGGCAGCTCTGCTCCCTACCCATCCAGTCTAAGGGACTGGCACTTCTTCCCAGCATCCTGAAGTCTTTAGGTTTTGCAGGAGTTACTTGCACTTGCGCCGTCTCTGTTTGTTGTGCCAGTGGCGCCGTCTCGTAAGGAGCCGTGATGTTCGGCTCCTTTTTGTTTTGGGGTAGCAGTAGAGGCTCCTCGCCTCACCACTGCCTCCCTGTAGTTTGTTTTGGTGCCGTCTCTGCTGTTCTCATGGTTGAATGACTTTGTTCCTGTTGGAGTGGTGGTGTTTGTAGCGTTCTGTGCAGCATCAGTCTGCACATGTGCGTGTTTGTCTTGGAGCTGCTCTGCCCGGAGGCATGGAGTCAGGTGTGGGTGGACCGAGCCCCAGGCGTCCATGGTTAATCTATTGACACATTCAAGTCTGTAGGCAAAATTTGTACCATCATCCAGGCTAGAGTATCCATGGGCAGGGGGAGTGGACAGTCCCTTCACTTGTGTTTTACAGTTGATACCAAAGATCATTGTTGACTAGCGTGCTGTTATTTCACAGACAGTGTCTTAACTAATTTTTTTTCTTTGTAGGTGACCGCGTTGTCAATATGAGTCTTTTTAGCTAAAGAAAAATGCCTCTTAAGAGTATATCACTTGTCATTATGACCTTTGCTTCACGGCAACAAAAGCAGCTACAGACTACGATCGCCACCTGTGAGATCAGGCCCGCATTGCACTTCTTTGAACAAATAGGATTCATTCACAGAAAACACTACATTCAAGGCTGGCATGAAGTGCCTATGGACCGTAAACCGTATCTAGAGCTGCACAAAGCAAAGGCCTGTCTGAGGTCAGTGCAAAGGATCCACTAAGAAGCAAGAAGACTCCAGACACAACTGTTGCTATTGTTGCTATCATGGTGTGAGGGGTGGGTAAATAGTGTGTAAGGGTATAAATACCCAGGAATTTCTACACTCGGGTGGGACCTCAGCAAAGGCAGCAGTTCGAGTCAGCCCTCCCGCCGTACCACTCTGTTCGGTTACTTGTTTTCATGGACTTTGCCTGAGAGTTTGCCTCCAGGGACCAAGGATCCGGACCGCAATCCACCAGACCCCAGGCCCCTGGAGGGGAGGTAAGGACGTCGAGGTGCAGAATGATGAAACTCTGAAATCCCAGCTAAGTGATATAAGGGGTTGAGTGAGCACATGCAATCCTTTGGCCATATATAAATGTAATCCCTTAGGTGTTTCCCCTACGCTCTGTGTATTGTAGACATGAGCTGTAGATCCATCTGGGGCTAAGTTTGGATCCAGCCGCACCTAGACTCTTCTCCAAGGAAGAGTTTAGAAAGCAAGGGGGTCCATTCCGAACCTCACAACAGACACAAAGCGTAGATCCAGCCTGGGGCTAAGTTTGGACCCTGCTGCACTTAGACTCCTCTCTGAGCAGGAGTTTAGTAAGCAAGGGGGTCCCATCTGAACTTCGACTCAACAGAAGCGCCCCCCTTTAGCTTTCGGCATTTCCTGTCCAGGTACAGATCACTCTGAAACGAGTCTCACCTGAATATGCCCGGCATATTTTGTCAAAGCAGTAATAGTCCCCCTTGCCATCACTCTAACGTCGCACGGTAAGCGATCTAAAACCGCTCTCGGCCAGCAGCGCCCCGAGTCACTCACCCGACACCAACCGATGGCGGCAGGATGGCAGGCGCCGTCCCCGATTACTGATGGAGGCACAGGGCGAGTTAGAGGTCCAGATTCTCGGAGGAATGAGCCCGTGGTAATAGTCACGATTGGAAAGCTGTGGAAGAAAAGCTCACTATGCTCAAGAGCCATAGGAATGATGGAAAGGGAATTAATAGCAAAGTGTACCTTAAGGAACCAAGACATGTTTGGCAGAGCGCTAGGGAGGAATGGGGAGCCCTGAGAAACCAAGACACGTTTTGGTGAGCCCTGGGGAGTAATGGGGATCCCCGAGGAAGCAAGACACGTTTTGGGGAGCCTTGAGGAAGCAAGACATGTTTTGGGGAGCCCTGAGGAACCAAGAAACGTTTTGTGGAGCCCTGAGGAGGAAGGGGGAGCTCTGAGGATCCAAGACACGTGTTGGGGTGCCCTGCGGAGCAATGGGCAATGAGCCCTGTGGGGGCCCTGTGGGGGCCCTGTGGGGGCCCTGTCGGGCCCTGTCGGGCCCTGTCGGGCTCTACTGGGCCCTGTCGGGCCCTGTCGGGCTCTACTGGGCGCTACTGGGCTCTGTCGGGCTCTGTCGGGCTCTGTCGGGCTCTGTCGGGCTCTGTCGGGCTCTGTCGGGCTCTGTCGGGCTCTGTCGGGCTCTGTCGGGCTCTGTCGGGCTCTACTGGGCCCTGTCGGGCTCTGTCGGGCTCTGTCGGGCCCTACTGGGCTAAACTGGGCCCTGTCGGGCCCTGTCGGGCCCTACTGGGCTAAACTGGGCCCTGTCGGGTCTGTCGGGCTCTGTCGGGCTCTACTGGGCTCTACTGTTCTCTGTCGGGCTCTGTCGGGCTCTACTGGGCCCTGTCGGGCCCTGTCGGGCCCTGTCGGGCTCTACTGGTCCCTGTCGGTCCCTGTCGGTCCCTGTCGGGCTCTGTCGGGCTCTACTGGGCTCTACTCTACCCTGTCGGGCCCTGTCAGGCTCTACTGGGCTCTACTGTTCCCTGTCGGGCTCTGTCGGGCTCTGTCGGGCTCTGTCGGGCTCTGTCGGGCTCTGTCGGGCTCTGTCGGGCTCTGTCGGGCTCTGTCGGGCTCTGTCGGGCTCTGTCGGGCTCTGTCGGGCTCTGTCGGGCTCTGTCGGGCTCTGTCGGGCTCTGTCGGGCTCTGTCGGGCCCTGTCGGGCTCTGTCGGGCTCTGTCGGGCCCTGTCGGGCCCTGTCGGGCCCTGTCGGGCCCTGTCGGGCCCTGTCGGGCCCTGTCGGGCCCTGTCGGGCCCTGTCGGGCCCTGTCGGGCTCTGTCGGGCTCTGTCGGGCTCTACTGGGCCCTGTCGGGCCCTGACGGGTCTGTCGGGCTCTGTCGGGCTCTACTGGGCTCTACTGTTCCCTGTCGGGCCCTGTCGGGCCCTGTCGGGCCCTGTCGGGCCCTGTCGGGCTCTACTGGGCCCTGTCGGGCTCTGTCGGGCTCTGTCGAGCTCTACTGGGCCCTGTCGGGCCCTGTCGGGCCCTGTCGGGCCCTGTCGGGCCCTGTCGGGCTCTGTCGGGCTCTGTCGGGCTCTGTCGGGCTCTGTCGGGCTCTGTCGGGCTCTGTCGGGCTCTGCCGGGCTCTGCCGGGCCCTGTCGGGCCCTGTCGGGCTCTGTCGGGCACTGTCGGGCTCTACTGGGCCCTGTCGGGCCCTGTCGGGCTCTGTCGAGCTCTACTGGGCTCTACTGGTCTCTACTGGGCTCTACTGGGCCCTGTCGGGCTCTCTCGGGCTCTGTCGGGCTCTGTCGGGATCTAATAGGCTCTGTCGGGCTCTGTCGGTCTCTGTCGGGCTCTGTCGATCTCTACTGGGCCCTGTCGGGCTCTGTCGGGCTCTACTGGGCCCTGTCGGTCCCTGTCGGTCCCTGTCGGTCCCTGTCGGTCCCTGTCGGTCCCTGTCGGTCCCTGTCGGTCCCTGTCGGTCCCTGTCGGGCTCTGTCGGGCTCTGTCGGGCTCTACTGGGCTAAACTGGGCCCTGTCGGGCCCTGTCGGGCCCTGTCGGGCCCTGTCGGGCCCTGTCGGGCTCTGTCGGGCCCTGTCGGGCTCTACTGGGCCCTGTCGGGCCCTGTCGGGCTCTGTCGGGCCCTGTCGGGCTCTACTGGGCCCTGTCGGGCCCTGTCGGGCTCTGTCGGGCTCTACTGGGCCCTGTCGGGCTCTGTCAGGCTCTACTGGGCCCTGTCGGGCCCTGTCGGGCCCTGTCGGGCCCTGTCGGGCTCTGTCGGGATCTAATAGGCTCTGTCGGGCTCTGTCGGTCTCTGTCGGGCTCTGTCGATCTCTACTGGGCCCTGTCGGGCCCTGTCGGGCCCTGTCGGGCGCTGTCGGGCGCTGTCGGGCGCTGTCGGGCGCTGTCGGGCGCTGTCGGGCTCTGTCGGGCTCTGTCGGGCTCTGTCGGGCTCTGTCGGGCTCTGTCGGGCTCTGTCGGGCTCTGTCGGGCTCTGTCGGGCTCTGTCGGGCTCTGTCGGGCTCTGTCGGGCTCTGTCGGGCTCTGTCGATCTCTACTGGGCCCTGTCGGGCTCTGTCGGGCTCTACTGGGCCCTGTCGGGCCCTGTCGGGCCCTGTCGGGCTCTGTCGGGCTCTGTAGGGCTCTGTCGGGCTCTACTGGGCCCTGTCGGGCCCTGTCGGGCCCTGTCGGGCCCTGTCGGGCTCTGTCGGGCTCTGTCGGGCTCTGTCGGGCTCTGTCGGGCTCTGTCGGGCTCTGTCGGGCCCTGTCGGGCCCTGTCGGGCTCTACTGGGCTCTAATGTTCCCTGTCGGGCTCTGTCGGGCTCTGTCGGGCTCTGTCGGGCTCTGTCGGGCTCTGTCGGGCTCTGTCGGGCTCTGTCGGGCTCTGTCGGGCTCTGTCGGGCTCTGTCGGGCTCTGTCGGGCTCTGTCGGGCTCTGTCGGGCTCTGTCGGGCTCTGTCGGGCTCTGTCGGGCTCTGTCGGGCTCTGTCGGGCTCTGTCGGGCTCTGTCGGGCTCTGTCGGGCTCTGTCGGGCTCTGTCGGGCTCTGTCGGGCTCTGTCGGGCTCTGTCGGGCTCTGTCGGGCTCTGTCGGGCTCTGTCGGGCTCTGTCGGGCTCTGTCGGGCTCTGTCGGGCTCTGTCGGGCTCTGTCGGGCTCTGTCGGGCTCTGTCGGGCTCTGTCGGGCTCTGTCGGGCTCTGTCGGGCTCTGTCGGGCTCTGTCGGGCTCTGTCGGGCTCTGTCGGGCTCTGTCGGGCTCTGTCGGGCTCTGTCGGGCTCTGTCGGGCTCTGTCGGGCTCTGTCGGGCTCTGTCGGGCTCTGTCGGGCTCTGTCGGGCTCTGTCGGGCTCTGTCGGGCTCTGTCGGGCTCTGTCGGGCTCTACTGGGCCCTGTCGGGCTCTACTGGGCCCTGTCGGGCTCTGTCGGGCTCTACTGGGCCCTGTCGGGCCCTGTCGGTCCCAGTCGGGCTCTGTCGGGCTCTACTGGGCCCTGTCGGGCGCTGTCGGGCGCTGTCGGGCGCTGTCGGGCTCTGTCGGGCTCTGTCGGGCTCTGTCGGGATCTAATAGGCTCTGTCGGGCTCTGTCGGTCTCTGTCGGGCTCTGTCGATCTCTACTGGGCCCTGTCGGGCCCTGTCGGGCCCTGTCGGGCCCTGTCGGGCCCTGTCGGGCTCTGTCGGGCTCTGTCGGGCTCTGTCGGGCTCTGTCGGGCTCTACTGGGCTAAACTGGGCCCTGTCGGGCCCTGTCGGGCCCTGTCGGGCTCTGTCGGGCCCTGTCGGGCTCTGTCGGGCTCTGTCGGGCTCTGTCGGGCTCTGTCGGGCTCTGTCGGGCTCTACTGGGCTAAACTGGGCCCTGTCGGGCCCTGTCGGGCCCTGTCGGGCCCTGTCGGGCCCTGTCGGGCGCTGTCGGGCCCTGTCGGGCCCTGTCGGGCCCTGTCGGGCTCTGTCGGGCTCTGTCGGGCTCTGTCGGGCCCTGTCGGGCCCTGTCGGGCCCTGTCGGGCCCTGTCGGGCCCTGTCGGGCCCTGTCGGGCCCTGTCGGGCTCTGTCGGTCTCTGTCGGTCTCTGTCGGGCTCTACTGGGCTAAACTGGGCCCTGTCGGGCCCTGTCGGGCCCTGTCGGGCTCTGTCGGGCTCTACTGGGCCCTGTCGGGCCCTGTCGGGCCCTGTCGGGCTCTGTCGGGCTCTGTCGGGCTCTGTCGGGCTCTGTCGGGCTCTACTGGGCCCTGTCGGGCCCTGTCGGGCCCTGTCGGGCCCTGTCGGGCCCTGTCGGGCTCTGTCGGGCTCTGTCGAGCTCTACTGGGCCCTGTCGGGCTCTGGCGGGCCCTGTCGGGCTCTGGCGGGCCCTGTCGGGCTCTGGCGGGCCCTGTCGGGCTCTGGCGGGCCCTGTCGGGCTCTGGCGGGCCCTGTCGGGCTCTGGCGGGCTCTGTCGGGCTCTGTCGGGCTCTGTCGGGCTCTGTCGGGCTCTGTCGGGCTCTGTCGGGCTCTGTCGGGCTCTGTCGGGCTCTGTCGGGCTCTGTCGATCTCTACTGGGCTCTGTCGGGCTCTACTGGGCCCTGTCGGTCCCTGTCGGTCCCTGTCGGGCTCTGTCGGTCCCTGTCGGGCTCTGTCGGTCCCTGTCGGGCTCTGTCGGGCTCTGTCGGGCTCTGTCGGGCTCTGTCGGGCTCTGTCGGGCTCTGTCGGGCTCTGTCGGGCTCTGTCGGGCTCTGTCGGGCTCTGTCGGGCTCTGTCGGGCTCTGTCGGGCTCTGTCGGGCTCTGTCGGGCTCTGTCGGGCTCTGTCGGGCTCTGTCGGGCTCTGTCGGGCTCTGTCGGGCTCTGTCGGGCTCTGTCGGGCTCTGTCGGGCTCTGTCGGGCTCTGTCGGGCTCTGTCGGGCTCTGTCGGGCTCTGTCGGGCTCTGTCGGGCTCTGTCGGGCTCTGTCGGGCTCTGTCGGGCTCTGTCGGGCTCTGTCGGGCTCTGTCGGGCTCTGTCGGGCTCTGTCGGGCTCTGTCGGGCTCTGTCGGGCTCTGTCGGGCTCTGTCGGGCTCTGTCGGGCTCTGTCGGGCTCTGTCGGGCTCTGTCGGGCTCTGTCGGGCTCTGTCGGGCTCTGTCGGGCTCTGTCGGGCTCTGTCGGGCTCTGTCGGGCTCTGTCGGGCTCTGTCGGGCTCTGTCGGGCTCTGTCGGGCTCTGTCGGGCTCTGTCGGGCTCTGTCGGGCTCTGTCGGGCTCTGTCGGGCTCTGTCGGGCTCTGTCGGGCTCTGTCGGGCTCTGTCGGGCTCTGTCGGGCTCTGTCGGGCTCTGTCGGGCTCTGTCGGGCTCTGTCGGGCTCTGTCGGGCTCTGTCGGGCTCTGTCGGGCTCTGTCGGGCTCTGTCGGGCTCTGTCGGGCTCTGTCGGGCTCTGTCGGGCTCTGTCGGGCTCTGTCGGGCTCTGTCGGGCTCTGTCGGGCTCTGTCGGGCTCTGTCGGGCTCTGTCGGGCTCTACTGTTCCCTGTCGGGCTCTGTCGGGCTCTGTCGGGCTCTGTCGGGCTCTGTCGGGCTCTGTCGGGCTCTGTCGGGCTCTGTCGGGCCCTGTCGGGCTCTGTCGGGCTCTGTCGGGCTCTACTGGGCCCTGTCGGGCCCTGTCGGGCTCTGTCGGGCCCTGTCGGGCCCTGTCGGGCTCTACTGGGCCCTGTCGGGCCCTGTCGGGCTCTACTGGGCCCTGTCGGGCCCTGTCGGGCCCTGTCAGGCTCTACTGGGCCCTGTCGGGCGCTGTCGGGCGCTGTCGGGCTCTGTCGGGCTCTGTCGGGATCTAATAGGCTCTGTCGGGCTCTGTCGGGCTCTGTCGGGCCCTGTCGGGCTCTACTGGGCCCTGTCGGGCCCTGTCGGGCTCTGTCGGGCTCTACTGGGCCCTGTCGGGCCCTGTCGGGCCCTGTCGGGCCCTGTCGGGCCCTGTCAGGCTCTACTGGGCCCTGTCGGGCGCTGTCGGGCGCTGTCGGGCTCTGTCGGGCTCTGTCGGGATCTAATAGGCTCTGTCGGGCTCTGTCGGGCTCTGTCGGTCTCTGTCGGGCTCTGTCGATCTCTACTGGGCCCTGTCGGGCTCTGTCGGGCTCTACTGGGCCCTGTCGGGCCCTGTCGGGCCCTGTCGGGCTCTGTCGGGGTCTGTCGGGCTCTATTGGGCTAAACTGGGCCCTGTCGGGCTCTGTCGGGCTCTGTCGGGCTCTGTCGGGCTCTGTCGGGCTCTGTCGGGCTCTGTCGGGCTCTGTCGGGCTCTGTCGGGCTCTGTCGGGCTCTGTCGGGCTCTGTCGGGCTCTGTCGGGCTCTGTCGGGCTCTGTCGGGCTCTGTCGGGCTCTGTCGGGCTCTGTCGGGCTCTGTCGGGCTCTGTCGGGCTCTGTCGGGCTCTGTCGGGCTCTGTCGGGCTCTGTCGGGCTCTGTCGGGCTCTGTCGGGCTCTGTCGGGCTCTGTCGGGCTCTGTCGGGCTCTGTCGGGCTCTGTCGGGCTCTGTCGGGCTCTGTCGGGCTCTGTCGGGCTCTGTCGGGCTCTGTCGGGCTCTGTCGGGCTCTGTCGGGCTCTGTCGGGCTCTGTCGGGCTCTGTCGGGCTCTGTCGGGCTCTGTCGGGCTCTGTCGGGCTCTACTGGGCCCTGTCGGGCCCTGTCGGGCCCTGTCGGGCTCTACTGGGCTCTAATGTTCCCTGTCGGGCTCTGTCGGGCTCTGTCGGGCTCTGTCGGGCTCTGTCGGGCTCTGTCGGGCTCTGTCGGGCTCTACTGGGCCCTGTCGGGCCCTGTCGGGCCCTGTCGGGCTCTGTCGGGCTCTACTGGGCTCTGTCGGGCTCTGTCGGGCTCTACTGGGCCCTGTCGGGCCCTGTCGGTCCCAGTCGGGCTCTGTCGGGCTCTACTGGGCCCTGTCGGGCGCTGTCGGGCTCTGTCGGGCTCTGTCGGGATCTAATAGGCTCTGTCGGGCTCTGTCGGTCTCTGTCGGGCTCTGTCGATCTCTACTGGGCTCTGTCGGGCTCTGTCGGGCTCTGTCGGGCTCTGTCGGGCCCTGTCGGGCCCTGTCGGGCCCTGTCGGGCCCTGTCGGGCTCTGTCGGGCTCTGTCGGGCTCTGTCGGGCTCTACTGGGCTAAACTGGGCCCTGTCGGGCCCTGTCGGGCCCTGTCGGGCCCTGTCGGGCTCTGTCGGGCTCTGTCGGGCTCTGTCGAGCTCTACTGGGCTCTACTGTTCCCTGTCGGGCCCTGTCGGGCCCTGTCGGGCCCTGTCGGGCTCTGTCGGGCCCTGTCGGGCTCTGTCGGGCTCTACTGGGCTCTGTCGGGCTCTGTCGGGCTCTGTCGGGCTCTGTCGGGCTCTGTCGGGCTCTGTCGGGCTCTGTGGGGCTCTGTCGGGCTCTGTCGGGCTCTACTGGGCCCTGTCGGGCCCTGTCGGGCCCTGTCGGGCCCTGTCGGGCTCTGTCGGGCTCTACTGGGCTAAACTGGGCCCTGTCGGGCCCTGTCGGGCCCTGTCGGGCCCTGTCGGGCTCTGTCGGGCTCTGTCGGGCTCTACTGGGTCTTGTCGGGCCCTGTCGGGCCCTGTCGGGCCCTGTCGGGCTCTGTCGGGCCCTGTCGGGCCCTGTCGGGCTCTGTCGGGCTCTGTCGGGCTCTGTCGGGCTCTGTCGGGCCCTGTCGGGCTCTGTCGGGCCCTGTCGGGCTCTGTCGGGCTCTGTCGGGCCCTGTCGAGCTCTACTGGGCTCTGTCGGGCTCTGTCGGGCTCTGTCGGGCTCTGTCGGGCTCTGTCGGGCTCTGGCGGGCTCTGGCGGGCTCTGGCGGGCTCTGGCGGGCTCTGGCGGGCCCTGTCGGGCTCTGTCGGGCTCTGTCGGGCTCTGTCGGGCTCTGTCGGGCTCTGTCGGGCTCTGTCGGGCTCTGTCGGGCTCTGTCGGGCTCTGTCGGGCTCTGTCGGGCTCTGTCGATCTCTACTGGGCCCTGTCGGGCTCTGTCGGGCTCTGTCGGGCTCTACTGGGCCCTGTCGGTCCCTGTCGGGCTCTGTCGGGCTCTGTCGGGCTCTACTGGGCTAAACTGGGCCCTGTCGGGCCCTGTCGGGCCCTGTCGGGCCCTGTCGGGCTCTGTCGGGCTCTGTCGGGCTCTGTCGGGCTCTGTCGGGCTCTGTCGGGCTCTGTCGGGCTCTGTCGGGCTCTGTCGGGCTCTACTGGGCTCTGTCGGGCTCTGTCGGGCTCTGTCGGGCTCTGTCGGGCTCTGTCGGGCTCTGTCGGGCTCTACTGGGCTCTACTGTTCCCTGTCGGGCTCTGTCGGGCTCTGTCGGGCTCTGTCGGGCTCTGTCGGGCTCTGTCGGGCTCTGTCGGGCTCTGTCGGGCTCTGTCGGGCTCTGTCGGGCTCTGTCGGGCTCTGTCGGGCTCTACTGGGCCCTGTCGGGCTCTGTCGGGCTCTGTCGGGCTCTGTCAGGCTCTACTGGGCCCTGTCGGGCTCTGTCGGGCCCTGTCGGGCTCTACTGGGCCCTGTCGGGCTCTGTCGGGCCCTGTCGGGCCCTGTCGGGCCCTGTCGGGCCCTGTCGGGCTCTGTCGGGCCCTGTCGGGCTCTACTGGGCCCTGTCGGGCCCTGTCGGGCCCTGTCGGGCCCTGTCGGGCGCTGTCGGGCGCTGTCGGGCTCTGTCGGGCTCTGTCGGGATCTAATAGGCTCTGTCGGGCTCTGTCGGGCTCTGTCGGTCTCTGTCGGGCTCTGTCGATCTCTACTGGGCCCTGTCGGGCTCTGTCGGGCTCTACTGGGCTAAACTGGGCTAAACTGGGCTCTGTCGGGCTCTGTCGGGCTCTGTCGGGCTCTGTCGGGCTCTGTCGGGCTCTGTCGGGCTCTGTCGGGCTCTGTCGGGCTCTGTCGGGCTCTACTGGGCTCTGTCGGGCCCTGTCGGGCCCTGTCGGGCCCTGTCGGGCTCTACTGGGCTCTAATGTTCCCTGTCGGGCTCTGTCGGGCTCTGTCGGGCTCTGTCGGGCTCTGTCGGGCTCTGTCGGGCTCTGTCGGGCTCTGTCGGGCTCTGTCGGGCTCTGTCGGGCTCTGTCGGGCTCTGTCGGGCTCTGTCGGGCTCTACTGGGCCCTGTCGGGCCCTGTCGGGCTCTGTCGGGCTCTACTGGGCTCTGTCGGGCTCTGTCGGGCTCTACTGGGCCCTGTCGGGCCCTGTCGGTCCCAGTCGGGCTCTGTCGGGCTCTACTGGGCCCTGTCGGGCGCTGTCGGGCGCTGTCGGGCTCTGTCGGGCTCTGTCGGGATCTAATAGGCTCTGTCGGGCTCTGTCGGTCTCTGTCGGGCTCTGTCGGTCTCTGTCGGGCTCTGTCGATCTCTACTGGGCCCTGTCGGGCTCTGTCGGGCTCTGTCGGGCTCTGTCGGGCTCTGTCGGGCTCTGTCGGGCTCTGTCGGGCTCTGTCGGGCTCTGTCGGGCTCTGTCGGGCTCTGTCGGGCTCTGTCGGGCTCTGTCGGGCTCTGTCGGGCTCTGTCGGGCTCTGTCGGGCTCTGTCGGGCTCTGTCGGGCTCTGTCGGGCTCTGTCGGGCTCTGTCGGGCTCTGTCGGGCTCTGTCGGGCTCTGTCGGGCTCTGTCGGGCTCTGTCGGGCTCTACTGGGCTCTACTGTTCCCTGTCGGGCCCTGTCGGGCTCTGTCGGGCTCTGTCGGGCTCTGTCGGGCTCTGTCGGGCTCTGTCGGGCTCTGTCGGGCTCTGTCGGGCTCTGTCGGGCTCTGTCGGGCTCTGTCGGGCTCTGTCGGGCTCTGTCGGGCTCTACTGGGCTCTGTCGGGCTCTGTCGGGCTCTGTCGGGCTCTGTCGGGCTCTGTCGGGCTCTGTCGGGCTCTGTCGGGCTCTACTGGGCCCTGTCGGGCCCTGTCGGGCCCTGTCGGGCCCTGTCGGGCTCTGTCGGGCTCTGTCGGGCTCTACTGGGCTAAACTGGGCCCTGTCGGGCCCTGTCGGGCTCTGTCGGGCTCTGTCGGGCTCTGTCGGGCTCTACTGGGCCCTGTCGGGCCCTGTCGGGCCCTGTCGGGCCCTGTCGGGCTCTGTCGGGCTCTGTCGAGCTCTGTCGGGCTCTGTCGGGCTCTACTGGGCCCTGTCGGGCCCTGTCGGGCCCTGTCGGGCTCTGTCGGGCTCTGTCGGGCTCTGTCGAGCTCTACTGGGCTCTGTCGGGCTCTGTCGGGCTCTGTCGGGCTCTGTCGGGCTCTGTCGGGCTCTGTCGGGCTCTGTCGGGCTCTGGCGGGCTCTGGCGGGCTCTGGCGGGCTCTGTCGGGCTCTGTCGGGCCCTGTCGGGCCCTGTCGGGCCCTGTCGGGCCCTGTCGGGCTCTGTCGGGCTCTGTCGGGCCCTGTCGGGCTCTGTCGGGCTCTGTCGGGCTCTGTCGGGCTCTGTCGATCTCTACTGGGCCCTGTCGGGCTCTGTCGGGCTCTGTCGGGCTCTACTGGGCCCTGTCGGTCCCTGTCGGGCTCTGTCGGGCTCTGTCGGGCTCTACTGGGCTAAACTGGGCCCTGTCGGGCCCTGTCGGGCTCTGTCGGGCTCTGTCGGGCTCTGTCGGGCTCTGTCGGGCTCTGTCGGGCTCTGTCGGGCTCTGTCGGGCTCTGTCGGGCTCTGTCGGGCTCTGTCGGGCTCTGTCGGGCTCTGTCGGGCTCTGTCGGGCTCTGTCGGGCTCTACTGGGCTCTACTGTTCCCTGTCGGGCTCTGTCGGGCTCTGTCGGGCTCTGTCGGGCTCTGTCGGGCTCTGTCGGGCTCTGTCGGGCTCTGTCGGGCTCTGTCGGGCTCTGTCGGGCTCTGTCGGGCTCTACTGGGCCCTGTCGGGCCCTGTCGGGCTCTGTCGGGCTCTGTCGGGCTCTACTGGGCCCTGTCGGGCCCTGTCGGGCTCTGTCGGGCTCTGTCGGGCCCTGTCGGGCTCTACTGGGCCCTGTCGGGCTCTGTCGGGCCCTGTCGGGCCCTGTCGGGCCCTGTCGGGCTCTACTGGGCCCTGTCGGGCGCTGTCGGGCGCTGTCGGGCTCTGTCGGGCTCTGTCGGGATCTAATAGGCTCTGTCGGGCTCTGTCGGGCTCTGTCGGTCTCTGTCGGGCTCTGTCGATCTCTACTGGGCCCTGTCGGGCTCTGTCGGGCTCTACTGGGCCCTGTCGGGCCCTGTCGGGCCCTGTCGGGCCCTGTCGGGCCCTGTCGGGCTCTGTCGGGCTCTGTCGGGCTCTACTGGGCTAAACTGGGCTCTGTCGGGCTCTGTCGGGCTCTGTCGGGCTCTGTCGGGCTCTGTCGGGCTCTGTCGGGCTCTGTCGGGCTCTGTCGGGCTCTACTGGGCCCTGTCGGGCCCTGTCGGGCCCTGTCGGGCCCTGTCGGGCTCTACTGGGCTCTAATGTTCCCTGTCGGGCTCTGTCGGGCTCTGTCGGGCTCTGTCGGGCTCTGTCGGGCTCTGTCGGGCTCTGTCGGGCTCTGTCGGGCTCTGTCGGGCTCTGTCGGGCTCTACTGGGCCCTGTCGGGCCCTGTCGGGCTCTGTCGGGCTCTACTGGGCTCTGTCGGGCTCTGTCGGGCTCTACTGGGCCCTGTCGGGCCCTGTCGGTCCCAGTCGGGCTCTGTCGGGCTCTACTGGGCCCTGTCGGGCGCTGTCGGGCGCTGTCGGGCTCTGTCGGGCTCTGTCGGGATCTAATAGGCTCTGTCGGGCTCTGTCGGTCTCTGTCGGGCTCTGTCGATCTCTACTGGGCCCTGTCGGGCCCTGTCGGGCCCTGTCGGGCCCTGTCGGGCCCTGTCGGGCTCTGTCGGGCTCTGTCGGGCTCTGTCGGGCTCTGTCGGGCTCTACTGGGCTAAACTGGGCCCTGTCGGGCCCTGTCGGGCTCTGTCGGGCTCTACTGGGCTCTGTCGGGCTCTGTCGGGCTCTGTCGGGCTCTGTCGGGCTCTGTCGGGCTCTGTCGGGCTCTGTCGGGCTCTGTCGGGCTCTGTCGGGCTCTGTCGGGCTCTGTCGGGCTCTGTCGGGCTCTGCTGGGCTCTACTGTTCCCTGTCGGGCTCTGTCGGGCTCTGTCGGGCTCTGTCGGGCTCTGTCGGGCTCTGTCGGGCTCTGTCGGGCTCTGTCGGGCTCTGTCGGGCTCTGTCGGGCTCTGTCGGGCTCTGTCGGGCTCTACTGGGCCCTGTCGGGCTCTGTCGGACTCTGTCGGGCCCTGTCGGGCCCTGTCGGGCCCTGTCGGGCTCTGTCGGGCTCTGTCGGGCTCTACTGGGCTAAACTGGGCCCTGTCGGGCCCTGTCGGGCTCTGTCGGGCTCTGTCGGGCTCTACTGGGCCCTGTCGGGCCCTGTCGGGCCCTGTCGGGCTCTGTCGGGCTCTGTCGGGCTCTACTGGGCCCTGTCGGGCTCTGTCGGGCCCTGTCGGGCCCTGTCGGGCTCTGTCGGGCTCTGTCGGGCTCTGTCGGGCTCTGTCGGGCTCTGTCGGGCTCTGTCGGGCTCTGTCGGGCTCTGGCGGGCTCTGTCGGGCTCTGGCGGGCCCTGTCGGGCTCTACCGGGCCCTGTCGGGCTCTGTCGGGCTCTGTCGGTCTCTGTCGGGCTCTGTCGATCTCTACTGGGCCCTGTCGGGCTCTGTCGGGCTCTGTCGGGCTCTACTGGGCCCTGTCGGTCCCTGTCGGGCTCTGTCGGGCTCTGTCGGGCTCTACTGGGCTAAACTGGGCCCTGTCGGGCCCTGTCGGGCTCTGTCGGGCTCTGTCGGGCTCTGTCGGGCTCTGTCGGGCTCTGTCGGGTCTGTCGGGCTCTGTCGGGCTCTACTGGGCCCTGTCGGGCCCTGTCGGGCCCTGTCGGGCTCTGTCGGGCCCTGTCGGGCTCTGTCGGGCTCTACTGGGCCCTGTCGGGCCCTGTCGGGCCCTGTCGGGCCCTGTCGGGCTCTGTCGGGCTCTACTGGGCTCTACTGGGCTCTGTCGGGCTCTGTCGGGCTCTGTCGGGCTCTGTCGGGCTCTGTCGGGCTCTGTCGGGCTCTGTCGGGCTCTGTCGGGCTCTGTCGGGCTCTGTCGGGCTCTGTCGGGCTCTGTCGGGCTCTACTGGGCCCTGTCGGGCCCTGTCGGGCTCTGTCGGGCCCTGTCGGGCCCTGTCGGGCCCTGTCGGGCCCTGTCGGGCTCTGTCGGGCTCTGTCGGGCTCTGTCGGGCTCTACTGGGCTCTGTCGGGCCCTGTCGGGCCCTGTCGGGCTCTGTCGGGCCCTGTCGGGCCCTGTCGGGCTCTGTCGGGCTCTGTCGGGCTCTGTCGGGCTCTGTCGGGCTCTGTCGGGCTCTACTGGGCTCTGTCGGGCTCTGTCGGGCTCTGTCGGGATCTGCCGGGCTCTGTCGGGCTCTACTGGGCTCTGTCGGGCTCTGTCGGGCTCTGTCGGGCCCTGTCGGGCCCTGTCGGGCTCTGTCGGGCTCTGTCGGGCACTGTCGGGCTCTACTGGGCCCTGTCGGGCCCTGTCGGGCTCTGTCGGGCTCTGTCGAGCTCTACTGGGCTCTACTGGGCTCTACTGGGCTCTACTGGGCCCTGTCGGGCTCTGTCGGGCTCTGTCGGGCTCTGTCGGGCTCTGTCGGGATCTAATAGGCCCTGTCGGGCCCTGTCGGGCCCTGTCGGGCCCTGTCGGGATCTGTCGGGCTCTGTCGGGCTCTACTGGGCCCTGTCGGGCTCTGTTTGGATCTGTCGGGCCCTGTCGGGCTCTGTCGGGCTCTACTGGGCTCTGTCGGGCTCTGTCGGGCTCTGTCGGGCTCTGTCGGGCCCTGTCGGGCCCTGTCGGGCCCTGTCGGGCTCTGTCGGGCCCTGTCGGGCCCTGTCGGGCTCTGTCGGGCTCTGTCGGGCTCTGTCGGGCTCTGTCGGGCTCTGTCGGGCTCTGTCGGGCTCTGTCGGGCTCTGTCGGGCTCTACTGGGCTCTGTCGGGCTCTGTCGGGCTCTGTCGGGCTCTGTCGGGCTCTGTCGGGCTCTGTCGGGCTCTGTCGGGCCCTGTCGGGCCCTGTCGGGCCCTGTCGGGCTCTGTCGGGCTCTGTCGGGCTCTGTCGGGCTCTGTCGGGCTCTGTCGGGCCCTGTCGGGCCCTGTCGGGCCCTGTCGGGCTCTGTCGGGCTCTGTCGGGATCTACTGGGCCCTGTCGGGCCCTGTCGGGCCCTGTCGGGCCCTGTCGGGCTCTGTCGGTCTCTGTCGGGCTCTGTCGGGCTCTGTCGGGCTCTGTCGGGCTCTGTCGGGCTCTGTCGGGCTCTGTCGGGCTCTGTCGGGCTCTACTGGGCCCTGTCGGGCCCTGTCGGGCTCTGTCGGGCTCTACTGGGCTCTGTCGGGCTCTGTCGGGTTCTGTCGGGCCCTGTCGGGCCCTGTCGGGCTCTGTCGGGCTCTGTCGGGCTCTACTGGGCCCTGTCGGGCCCTGTCGGGCTCTGTCGGGCTCTGTCGGGCTCTACTGGTGTCTGTCGGGCTCTGTCGGGCCCTGTCGGGCCCTGTCGGGCTCTGTCGGGATCTGTCGGGCTCTGTCGGGCCCTGTCGGGCTCTGTCGGGCTCTGTCGGGCTCTACTGGGCCCTGTCGGGCTCTGTCGGGCTCTACTGGGCCCTGTCGGGCCCTGTCGGGCCCTGTCGGGCCCTGTCGGGCTCTGTCGGGCTCTGTCGAGCTCTACTGGGCCCTGTCGGGCCCTGTCGGGCCCTGTCGGGCTCTGTCGGGCTCTGTCGGGCTCTGTCGGGCTCTGTCGGGCTCTGTCGGGCTCTGTCGGGCTCTGTCGGGCTCTGTCGGGCTCTACTGGGCCCTGTCGGGCCCTGTCGGGCCCTGTCGGGCCCTGTCGGGCTCTGTCGGGCCCTGTCGGGCTCTGTCGGGCTCTGTCGGGCTCTGTCGGGCTCTGTCGGGCTCTGTCGGGCCCTGTCGGACTCTGTCGGGCTCTACTGGGCCCTGTCGGGCCCTGTCGGGCCCTGTCGGGCCCTGTCGGGCCCTGTCGGGCTCTGTCGGGCTCTGTCGGGCTCTGTCGGGCTCTACTGGGTCCTGTCGGGCTCTGTCGGGCTCTGTCGGGCCCTGTCGGGCCCTGTCGGGCCCTGTCGGGCTCTGTCGGGCTCTGTCGAGCTCTACTGGGCTCTGTCGGGCCCTGTCGGGCCCTGTCGGGCCCTGTCGGGCTCTGTCGAGCTCTACTGGGCTCTGTCGGGCCCTGTCGGGCCCTGTCGAGCTCTACTGGGCTCTGTCGGGCTCTGTCGGGCTCTGTCGGGCTCTGTCGGGCCCTGTCGAGCTCTGTCGGGCTCTGTCGGGCCCTGTCGGGCCCTGTCGGGCCCTGTCGGGCTCTGTCGGGCTCTGTCGGGCTCTGTCGGGCTCTACTCGGCCCTGTCGGGCTCTGTCGGGCTCTGTCGGGCTCTGTCGAGCTCTGTCGGGCTCTACTGGGCTCTGTCGGGCTCTGTCGGGTTCTGTCGGGATCTGCCGGGCTCTGTCGGGCTCTACTGGGCTCTGTCGGGCTCTGTTGGGCTCTACTGGGCCCTGTCGGGCCCTGTCGGGCTCTGTCCGGCTCTGTCGGGCACTGTCGGGCTCTACTGGGCCCTGTCGGGCCCTGTCGGGCTCTGTCGAGCTCTACTGGGCTCTGTCGGGCTCTACTGGGCTCTACTGGGCTCTGTCGGGCTCTGTCGGGATCTAATAGGCTCTGTCGGGCTCTGTCGGTCTCTGTCGGTCTCTGTCGGGCTCTGTCGATCTCTACTGGGCCCTGTCGGGCTCTGTCGGGCTCTGTCGGGCTCTACTGGGCCCTGTCGGTCCCTGTCGGGCTCTGTCGGGCTCTGTCGGGCTCTACTGGGCTAAACTGGGCCCTGTCGGGCTCTGTCGGGCTCTGTCGGGCTCTGTCGGGCTCTGTCGGGCTCTGTCGGGCTCTGTCGGGCTCTACTGGGCTCTGTCGGGCTCTGTCGGGCTCTGTCGGGCTCTGTCGGGCTCTGTCGGGCTCTGTCGGGCTCTGTCGGGCTCTACTGGGCTCTACTGTTCCCTGTCGGGCCCTGTCGGGCCCTGTCGGGCCCTGTCGGGCTCTGTCGGGCTCTGTCGGGCTCTGTCGGGCTCTGTCGGGCTCTGTCGGGCTCTGTCGGGCTCTGTCGGGCTCTGTCGGGCTCTGTCGGGCTCTACTGGGCGCTGTCGGGCCCTGTCGGGCTCTACTGGGCTCTACTGGGCCCTGTCGGGCCCTGTCGGGCCCTGTCGGGCTCTACTGTTCCCTGTCGGGCCCTGTCGGGCCCTGTCGGGCCCTGTCGGGCTCTGTCGGGCTCTGTCGGGCTCTGTCGGGCTCTGTCGGGCTCTGTCGGGCTCTGTCGGGCTCTGTCGGGCTCTGTCGGGCTCTGTCGGGCTCTGTCGGGCTCTGTCGGGCTCTGTCGGGCTCTGTCGGGCTCTGTCGGGCTCTGTCGGGCTCTGTCGGGCTCTGTCGGGCTCTGTCGGGCTCTGTCGGGCTCTGTCGGGCTCTGTCGGGCTCTACTGGGCCCTGTCGGGCCCTGTCGGGCTCTGTCGGGCCCTGTCGGGCCCTGTCGGGCTCTGTCGGGCCCTGTCGGGCCCTGTCGGGCTCTGTCGGGCTCTGTCGGGCTCTGTCGGGCTCTGTCGGGCTCTACTGGGCTCTGTCGGGCCCTGTCGGGCCCTGTCGGGCCCTGTCGGGCCCTGTCGGGCCCTGTCGGGCTCTGTCGGGCTCTGTCGGGCTCTGTCGGGCTCTGTCGGGCTCTGTCGGGCTCTGTCGGGCTCTGTCGGGCTCTACTGGGCTCTGTCGGGCTCTGTCGGGTTCTGTCGGGATCTGCCGGGCTCTGTCGGGCTCTACTGGGCTCTGTCGGGCTCTGTCGGGCCCTGTCGGGCCCTGTCGGGCCCTGTCGGGCTCTGTCGGGCTCTGTCGGGCACTGTCGGGCTCTACTGGGCCCTGTCGGGCCCTGTCGGGCTCTGTCGGGCTCTGTCGAGCTCTACTGGGCTCTACTGGGCTCTACTGGGCTCTACTGGGCCCTGTCGGGCTCTGTCGGGCTCTGTCGGGCTCTGTCGGGATCTAATAGGCCCTGTCGGGCCCTGTCGGGCCCTGTCGGGCCCTGTCGGGATCTGTCGGGCTCTGTCGGGCTCTACTGGGCCCTGTCGGGCTCTGTTTGGATCTGTCGGGCCCTGTCGGGCCCTGTCGGGCTCTGTCGGGCTCTACTGGGCTCTGTCGGGCTCTGTCGGGCTCTGTCGGGCCCTGTCGGGCCCTGTCGGGCCCTGTCGGGCCCTGTCGGGCCCTGTCGGGCCCTGTCGGGCTCTGTCGGGCTCTGTCGGGCTCTGTCGGGCTCTGTCGGGCTCTGTCGGGCTCTGTCGGGCTCTACTGGGCTCTGTCGGGCTCTGTCGGGCTCTGTCGGGCTCTGTCGGGCTCTGTCGGGCTCTACTGGGCTCTACTGGGCTCTGTCGGGCTCTGTCGGGCCCTGTCGGGCCCTGTCGGGCCCTGTCGGGCCCTGTCGGGCTCTGTCGGGCCCTGTCGGGCTCTGTCGGGCTCTGTCGGGCTCTGTCGGGCTCTGTCGGGCTCTGTCGGGCTCTGTCGGGCTCTGTCGGGCTCTGTCGGGCCCTGTCGGGCTCTGTCGGGCTCTGTCGGGATCTACTGGGCTCTGTCGGGCCCTGTCGGGCCCTGTCGGGCCCTGTCGGGCTCTGTCGGGCTCTGTCGGGCTCTGTCGGGCTCTGTCGGGCTCTGTCGGGCTCTACTGGGCCCTGTCGGGCCCTGTCGGGCTCTGTCGGGCTCTGTCGGGCTCTACTGGGCTCTGTCGGGCTCTGTCGGGTTCTGTCGGGCCCTGTCGGGCCCTGTCGGGCTCTGTCGGGCTCTGTCGGGCTCTACTGGGCCCTGTCGGGCCCTGTCGGGCTCTGTCGGGCTCTGTCGGGCTCTACTGGTGTCTGTCGGGCTCTGTCGGGCCCTGTCGGGCTCTGTCGGGATCTGTCGGGCTCTGTCGGGCTCTGTCGGGCCCTGTCGGGCTCTGTCGGGCTCTGTCGGGCTCTACTGGGCCCTGTCGGGCTCTGTCGGGCTCTACTGGGCCCTGTCGGGCCCTGTCGGGCCCTGTCGGGCCCTGTCGGGCTCTGTCGGGCTCTGTCGAGCTCTACTGGGCCCTGTCGGGCCCTGTCGGGCCCTGTCGGGCCCTGTCGGGTCCTGTCGGGCTCTGTCGGGCTCTGTCGGGCTCTGTCGGGCTCTGTCGGGCTCTACTGGGCCCTGTCGGGCCCTGTCGGGCCCTGTCGGGCCCTGTCGGGCTCTGTCGGGCCCTGTCGGGCCCTGTCGGGCTCTGTCGGGCTCTGTCGGGCTCTGTCGGGCTCTGTCGGGCCCTGTCGGACTCTGTCGGGCTCTACTGGGCCCTGTCGGGCCCTGTCGGGCCCTGTCGGGCCCTGTCGGGCCCTGTCGGGCTCTGTCGGGCTCTGTCGGGCTCTACTGGGCCCTGTCGGGCTCTGTCGGGCCCTGTCGGGCCCTGTCGGGCCCTGTCGGGCCCTGTCGGGCCCTGTCGGGCTCTGTCGGGCTCTGTCGGGCTCTGTCGGGCTCTGTCGGGCTCTGTCGGGCTCTACTGGGCCCTGTCGGGCCCTGTCGGGCTCTACTGGGCTCTACTGGGCCCTGTCGGGCCCTGTCGAGCTCTACTGGGCTCTGTCGGGCTCTGTCGGGCTCTGTCGGGCCCTGTCGAGCTCTGTCGGGCTCTGTCGGGCCCTGTCGGGCCCTGTCGGGCTCTGTCGGGCTCTGTCGGGCTCTGTCGGGCTCTGTCGGGCTCTGTCGGGCTCTGTCGGGCTCTGTCGGGCTCTGTCGGGCTCTGTCGGGCTCTGTCGGGCTCTGTCGGGCTCTGTCGGGCTCTGTCGGGCTCTGTCGGGCTCTGTCGGGCTCTGTCGGGCTCTACTGGGCCCTGTCGGGCCCTGTCGGGCTCTGTCGGGCCCTGTCGGGCCCTGTCGGGCTCTGTCGGGCCCTGTCGGGCCCTGTCGGGCTCTGTCGGGCTCTGTCGGGCTCTGTCGGGCTCTGTCGGGCTCTACTGGGCTCTGTCGGGCCCTGTCGGGCCCTGTCGGGCCCTGTCGGGCTCTGTCGGGCTCTGTCGGGCTCTGTCGGGCTCTGTCGGGCTCTGTCGGGCTCTGTCGGGCTCTACTGGGCTCTGTCGGGCTCTGTCGGGTTCTGTCGGGATCTGCCGGGCTCTGTCGGGCTCTACTGGGCTCTGTCGGGCTCTGTCGGGCCCTGTCGGGCCCTGTCGGGCCCTGTCGGGCACTGTCGGGCTCTGTCGGGCACTGTCGGGCTCTACTGGGCCCTGTCGGGCCCTGTCGGGCTCTGTCGGGCTCTGTCGAGCTCTACTGGGCTCTACTGGGCTCTACTGGGCTCTACTGGGCCCTGTCGGGCTCTGTCGGGCTCTGTCGGGCTCTGTCGGGATCTAATAGGCCCTGTCGGGCCCTGTCGGGCCCTGTCGGGCCCTGTCGGGATCTGTCGGGCTCTGTCGGGGCTCTACTGGGCCCTGTCGGGCTCTGTTTGGATCTGTCGGGCCCTGTCGGGCCCTGTCGGGCTCTGTCGGGCTCTACTGGGCTCTGTCGGGCTCTGTCGGGCTCTGTCGGGCTCTACTGGGCCCTGTCGGGCCCTGTCGGGCTCTGTCGGGCTCTGTCGGGCTCTACTGGTGTCTGTCGGGCTCTGTCGGGCCCTGTCGGGCCCTGTCGGGCTCTGTCGGGATCTGTCGGGCTCTGTCGGGCCCTGTCGGGCTCTGTCGGGCTCTGTCGGGCTCTACTGGGCCCTGTCGGGCTCTGTCGGGCTCTACTGGGCCCTGTCGGGCCCTGTCGGGCTCTGTCGGGCTCTGTCGAGCTCTACTGGGCCCTGTCGGGCCCTGTCGGGCCCTGTCGGGCTCTGTCGGGTCCTGTCGGGCTCTGTCGGGCTCTGTCGGGCTCTGTCGGGCTCTGTCGGGCTCTACTGGGCCCTGTCGGGCCCTGTCGGGCTCTGTCGGGCCCTGTCGGGCCCTGTCGGGCTCTGTCGGGCCCTGTCGGTCCCTGTCGGGCTCTGTCGGGCTCTGTCGGGCTCTACTGGGCTAAACTGGGCCCTGTCGGGCCCTGTCGGGCCCTGTCGGGCCCTGTCGGGCTCTGTCGGGCTCTGTCGGGCTCTGTCGGGCTCTGTCGGGCTCTGTCGGGCTCTGTCGGGCTCTACTGGGCTCTGTCGGGCTCTGTCGGGCTCTGTCGGGCTCTGTCGGGCTCTGTCGGGCTCTGTCGGGCTCTGTCGGGCTCTACTGGGCCCTGTCGGGCCCTGTCGGGCTCTGTCGGGCCCTGTCGGGCCCTGTCGGGCTCTGTCGGGCCCTGTCGGTCCCTGTCGGGCTCTGTCGGGCTCTGTCGGGCTCTACTGGGCTAAACTGGGCCCTGTCGGGCCCTGTCGGGCCCTGTCGGGCCCTGTCGGGCTCTGTCGGGCTCTGTCGGGCTCTGTCGGGCTCTGTCGGGCTCTGTCGGGCTCTGTCGGGCTCTGTCGGGCTCTACTGGGCTCTGTCGGGCTCTGTCGGGCTCTGTCGGGCTCTGTCGGGCTCTGTCGGGCTCTACTGGGCTCTACTGTTCCCTGTCGGGCTCTGTCGGGCTCTGTCGGGCTCTGTCGGGCTCTGTCGGGCTCTGTCGGGCTCTGTCGGGCTCTGTCGGGCTCTGTCGGGCTCTACTGGGCCCTGTCGGGCCCTGTCGGGCTCTGTCGGGCTCTGTCGGGCTCTACTGGGCCCTGTCGGGCCCTGTCGGGCTCTGTCGGGCCCTGTCGGGCTCTACTGGGCCCTGTCGGGCTCTGTCGGGCCCTGTCGGGCTCTGTCGGGCCCTGTCGGGCTCTGTCGGGCCCTGTCGGGCTCTACTGGGCCCTGTCGGGCCCTGTCGGGCCCTGTCGGGCCCTGTCGGGAGCTGTCGGGCGCTGTCGGGCGCTGTCGGGCTCTGTCGGGATCTAATAGGCTCTGTCGGGCTCTGTCGGTCTCTGTCGGGCTCTGTCGATCTCTACTGGGCCCTGTCGGGCTCTGTCGGGCTCTACTGGGCCCTGTCGGGCCCTGTCGGGCCCTGTCGGGCTCTGTCGGGCTCTGTCGGGCTCTACTGGGCTCTGTCGGGCTCTGTCGGGCCCTGTCGGGCCCTGTCGGGCCCTGTCGGGCTCTGTCGGGCTCTGTCGGGCACTGTCGGGCTCTACTGGGCCCTGTCGGGCCCTGTCGGGCTCTGTCGGGCTCTGTCGAGCTCTACTGGGCTCTACTGGGCTCTACTGGGCTCTACTGGGCCCTGTCGGGCTCTGTCGGGCTCTGTCGGGCTCTGTCGGGATCTAATAGGCCCTGTCGGGCCCTGTCGGGCCCTGTCGGGCCCTGTCGGGATCTGTCGGGCTCTGTCGGGCTCTACTGGGCCCTGTCGGGCTCTGTTTGGATCTGTCGGGCCCTGTCGGGCCCTGTCGGGCTCTGTCGGGCTCTACTGGGCTCTGTCGGGCTCTGTCGGGCTCTGTCGGGCTCTACTGGGCCCTGTCGGGCCCTGTCGGGCTCTGTCGGGCTCTGTCGGGCTCTACTGGTGTCTGTCGGGCTCTGTCGGGCCCTGTCGGGCCCTGTCGGGCTCTGTCGGGATCTGTCGGGCTCTGTCGGGCCCTGTCGGGCTCTGTCGGGCTCTGTCGGGCTCTACTGGGCCCTGTCGGGCTCTGTCGGGCTCTACTGGGCCCTGTCGGGCCCTGTCGGGCCCTGTCGGGCCCTGTCGGGCTCTGTCGGGCTCTGTCGAGCTCTACTGGGCCCTGTCGGGCCCTGTCGGGCCCTGTCGGGCTCTGTCGGGTCCTGTCGGGCTCTGTCGGGCTCTGTCGGGCTCTGTCGGGCTCTGTCGGGCTCTACTGGGCCCTGTCGGGCCCTGTCGGGCTCTGTCGGGCCCTGTCGGGCCCTGTCGGGCTCTGTCGGGCCCTGTCGGTCCCTGTCGGGCTCTGTCGGGCTCTGTCGGGCTCTACTGGGCTAAACTGGGCCCTGTCGGGCCCTGTCGGGCCCTGTCGGGCCCTGTCGGGCCCTGTCGGGCTCTGTCGGGCTCTGTCGGGCTCTGTCGGGCTCTGTCGGGCTCTACTGGGCCCTGTCGGGCCCTGTCGGGCTCTGTCGGGCCCTGTCGGGCCCTGTCGGGCTCTGTCGGGCCCTGTCGGGCCCTGTCGGGCTCTGTCGGGCTCTGTCGGGCTCTGTCGGGCTCTGTCGGGCTCTACTGGGCTCTGTCGGGCCCTGTCGGGCCCTGTCGGGCCCTGTCGGGCCCTGTCGGGCTCTGTCGGGCTCTGTCGGGCTCTGTCGGGCTCTGTCGGGCTCTGTCGGGCTCTGTCGGGCTCTGTCGGGCTCTACTGGGCTCTGTCGGGCTCTGTCGGGTTCTGTCGGGATCTGCCGGGCTCTGTCGGGCTCTACTGGGCTCTGTCGGGCCCTGTCGGGCCCTGTCGGGCCCTGTCGGGCTCTGTCGGGCTCTCTCGGGCACTGTCGGGCTCTACTGGGCCCTGTCGGGCCCTGTCGGGCTCTGTCGGGCTCTGTCGAGCTCTACTGGGCTCTACTGGGCTCTACTGGGCTCTACTGGGCCCTGTCGGGCTCTGTCGGGCTCTGTCGGGCTCTGTCGGGATCTAATAGGCCCTGTCGGGCCCTGTCGGGCCCTGTCGGGCCCTGTCGGGATCTGTCGGGCTCTGTCGGGCTCTACTGGGCCCTGTCGGGCTCTGTTTGGATCTGTCGGGCCCTGTCGGGCTCTGTCGGGCTCTACTGGGCTCTGTCGGGCTCTGTCGGGCTCTGTCGGGCCCTGTCGGGCCCTGTCGGGCCCTGTCGGGCCCTGTCGGGCTCTGTCGGGCTCTGTCGGGCTCTGTCGGGCCCTGTCGGGCCCTGTCGGGCCCTGTCGGGCCCTGTCGGGCCCTGTCGGGCCCTGTCGGGCTCTGTCGGGCTCTGTCGGGCTCTGTCGGGCTCTGTCGGGCTCTACTGGGCTCTGTCGGGCTCTGTCGGGCTCTGTCGGGCTCTGTCGGGCTCTACTGGGCTCTACTGGGCCCTGTCGGGCCCTGTCGGGCCCTGTCGGGCCCTGTCGGGCCCTGTTGGGCCCTGTCGGGCCCTGTCGGGCTCTGTCGGGCTCTGTCGGGCTCTGTCGGGCTCTGTCGGGCTCTGTCGGGCTCTGTCGGGCTCTGTCGGGCTCTGTCGGGCTCTGTCGGGCTCTGTCGGGCTCTGTCGGGCCCTGTCGGGCTCTGTCGGGCTCTGTCGGGATCTACTGGGCTCTGTCGGGCCCTGTCGGGCCCTGTCGGGCCCTGTCGGGCCCTGTCGGGCTCTGTCGGGCTCTGTCGGGCTCTGTCGGGCTCTGTCGGGCACTGTCGGGCTCTACTGGGCCCTGTCGGGCCCTGTCGGGCTCTGTCGGGCTCTGTCGGGCTCTACTGGGCTCTGTCGGGCTCTGTCGGGTTCTGTCGGGCCCTGTCGGGCCCTGTCGGGCTCTGTCGGGCTCTGTCGGGCTCTACTGGGCCCTGTCGGGCCCTGTCGGGCTCTGTCGGGCTCTGTCGGGCTCTACTGGTGTCTGTCGGGCTCTGTCGGGCCCTGTCGGGCCCTGTCGGGCTCTGTCGGGATCTGTCGGGCTCTGTCGGGCCCTGTCGGGCTCTGTCGGGCTCTGTCGGGCTCTACTGGGCCCTGTCGGGCTCTGTCGGGCTCTACTGGGCCCTGTCGGGCCCTGTCGGGCTCTGTCGGGCTCTGTCGAGCTCTACTGGGCCCTGTCGGGCCCTGTCGGGCCCTGTCGGGCTCTGTCGGGTCCTGTCGGGCTCTGTCGGGCTCTGTCGGGCTCTGTCGGGCTCTGTCGGGCTCTACTGGGCCCTGTCGGGCCCTGTCGGGCCCTGTCGGGCCCTGTCGGGCTCTGTCGGGCCCTGTCGGGCTCTGTCGGGCTCTGTCGGGCTCTGTCGGGCTCTGTCGGGCCCTGTCGGACTCTGTCGGGCTCTACTGGGCCCTGTCGGGCCCTGTCGGGCCCTGTCGGGCCCTGTCGGGCCCTGTCGGGCCCTGTCGGGCCCTGTCGGGCTCTGTCGGGCTCTGTCGGGCTCTGTCGGGCTCTACTGGGCCCTGTCGGGCTCTGTCGGGCCCTGTCGGGCCCTGTCGGGCCCTGTCGGGCCCTGTCGGGCCCTGTCGGGCTCTGTCGGGCTCTGTCGGGCTCTGTCGGGCTCTGTCGGGCTCTGTCGGGCTCTACTGGGCCCTGTCGGGCCCTGTCGGGCTCTACTGGGCTCTACTGGGCCCTGTCGGGCCCTGTCGAGCTCTACTGGGCTCTGTCGGGCTCTGTCGGGCTCTGTCGGGCCCTGTCGAGCTCTGTCGGGCTCTGTCGGGCCCTGTCGGGCCCTGTCGGGCCCTGTCGGGCTCTGTCGGGCTCTGTCGGGCTCTGTCGGGCTCTGTCGGGCTCTGTCGGGCTCTGTCGGGCTCTGTCGGGCTCTGTCGGGCTCTGTCGGGCTCTGTCGGGCTCTGTCGGGCTCTACTGGGCCCTGTCGGGCCCTGTCGGGCTCTGTCGGGCCCTGTCGGGCCCTGTCGGGCTCTGTCGGGCCCTGTCGGGCCCTGTCGGGCTCTGTCGGGCTCTGTCGGGCTCTGTCGGGCTCTACTGGGCTCTGTCGGGCCCTGTCGGGCCCTGTCGGGCCCTGTCGGGCCCTGTCGGGCCCTGTCGGGCTCTGTCGGGCTCTGTCGGGCTCTGTCGGGCTCTGTCGGGCTCTGTCGGGCTCTGTCGGGCTCTGTCGGGCTCTGTCGGGCTCTACTGGGCTCTGTCGGGCTCTGTCGGGTTCTGTCGGGATCTGCCGGGCTCTGTCGGGCTCTACTGGGCTCTGTCGGGCTCTGTCGGGCCCTGTCGGGCCCTGTCGGGCCCTGTCGGGCTCTGTCGGGCTCTGTCGGGCACTGTCGGGCTCTACTGGGCCCTGTCGGGCCCTGTCGGGCTCTGTCGGGCTCTGTCGAGCTCTACTGGGCTCTACTGGGCTCTACTGGGCTCTACTGGGCCCTGTCGGGCTCTGTCGGGCTCTGTCGGGCTCTGTCGGGATCTAATAGGCCCTGTCGGGCCCTGTCGGGATCTGTCGGGCTCTGTCGGGCTCTACTGGGCCCTGTCGGGCTCTGTTTGGATCTGTCGGGCTCTGTTTGGATCTGTCGGGCCCTGTCGGGCCCTGTCGGGCTCTGTCGGGCTCTACTGGGCTCTGTCGGGCTCTGTCGGGCTCTGTCGGGCTCTACTGGGCCCTGTCGGGCCCTGTCGGGCTCTGTCGGGCTCTGTCGGGCTCTACTGGTGTCTGTCGGGCTCTGTCGGGCCCTGTCGGGCCCTGTCGGGCTCTGTCGGGATCTGTCGGGCTCTGTCGGGCCCTGTCGGTCTCTGTCGGGCTCTGTCGGGCTCTACTGGGCCCTGTCGGGCTCTGTCGGGCTCTACTGGGCCCTGTCGGGCCCTGTCGGGCCCTGTCGGGCTCTGTCGGGCTCTGTCGGGCTCTGTCGGGCTCTACTGGGCCCTGTCGGGCTCTACTGGGCTCTACTGTTCCCTGTCGGGCCCTGTCGGGCCCTGTCGGGCCCTGTCGGGCTCTGTCGGGCTCTGTCGGGCTCTGTCGGGCTCTGTCGGGCTCTGTCGGGCCCTGTCGGGCTCTGTCGGGCTCTACTGGGCCCTACTGGGCCCTGTCGGGCCCTGTCGGGCCCTGTCGGGCTCTGTCGGGCCCTGTCGGGCCCTGTCGGGCCCTGTCGGGCTCTGTCGGGCTCTGTCGGGCTCTGTCGGGCTCTGTCGGGCTCTGTCGGGCTCTGTCGATCTCTACTGGGCCCTGTCGGGCTCTGTCGGGCTCTGTCGGGCTCTACTGGGCCCTGTCGGTCCCTGTCGGGCTCTGTCGGGCTCTGTCGGGCTCTACTGGGCTCTGTCGGGCCCTGTCGGGCTCTGTCGGGCCCTGTCGGGCCCTGTCGGGCTCTGTCGGGCTCTGTCGGGCTCTGTCGGGCTCTGTCGGGCTCTGTCGGGCTCTGTCGGGCTCTGTCGGGCTCTGTCGGGCTCTGTCGGGCTCTGTCGGGCTCTGTCGGGCTCTACTGGGCTCTGTCGGGTTCTGTCGGGCTCTGTCGGGTTCTGTCGGGATCTGCCGGGCTCTGTCGGGCTCTACTGGGCTCTGTCGGGCTCTGTCGGGCCCTGTCGGGCCCTGTCGGGCTCTGTCGGGCACTGTCGGGCTCTACTGGGCCCTGTCGGGCCCTGTCGGGCTCTGTCGGGCTCTGTCGAGCTCTACTGGGCTCTACTGGGCTCTACTGGGCTCTACTGGGCCCTGTCGGGCTCTGTCGGGCTCTGTCGGGCTCTGTCGGGATCTAATAGGCCCTGTCGGGCCCTGTCGGGCCCTGTCGGGCCCTGTCGGGATCTGTCGGGCTCTGTCGGGCTCTACTGGGCCCTGTCGGGCTCTGTTTGGATCTGTCGGGCCCTGTCGGGCCCTGTCGGGCTCTGTCGGGCTCTACTGGGCTCTGTCGGGCTCTGTTTGGATCTGTCGGGCCCTGTCGGGCCCTGTCGGGCTCTGTCGGGCTCTGTCGGGCTCTGTCGGGCTCTACTGGGCCCTGTCGGGCTCTGTCGGGCCCTGTCGGGCCCTGTCGGGCCCTGTCGGGCTCTGTCGGGCTCTGTCGAGCTCTACTGGGCTCTGTCGGGCTCTGTCGGGCCCTGTCGGGCCCTGTCGGGCTCTGTCGAGCTCTACTGGGCTCTGTCGGGCTCTGTCGGGCCCTGTCGAGCTCTACTGGGCTCTGTCGGGCTCTGTCGGGCTCTACTGGGCCCTGTCGGGCTCTGTCGGGCTCTACTGGTGTCTGTCGGGCTCTGTCGGGCCCTGTCGGGCCCTGTCGGGCTCTGTCGGGATCTGTCGGGCTCTGTCGGGCCCTGTCGGGCTCTGTCGGGCTCTGTCGGGCTCTACTGGGCCCTGTCGGGCTCTGTCGGGCTCTACTGGGCCCTGTCGGGCCCTGTCGGGCCCTGTCGGGCCCTGTCGGGCTCTGTCGGGCTCTGTCGAGCTCTACTGGGCCCTGTCGGGCCCTGTCGGGCCCTGTCGGGCTCTGTCGGGTCCTGTCGGGCTCTGTCGGGCTCTGTCGGGCTCTGTCGGGCTCTACTGGGCCCTGTCGGGCCCTGTCGGGCCCTGTCGGGCCCTGTCGGGCTCTGTCGGGCCCTGTCGGGCTCTGTCGGGCTCTGTCGGGCTCTGTCGGGCTCTGTCGGGCCCTGTCGAGCTCTACTGGGCTCTGTCGGGCTCTGTCGGGCTCTACTGGGCCCTGTCGGGCTCTGTCGGGCTCTACTGGTGTCTGTCGGGCCCTGTCGGGCCCTGTCGGGCCCTGTCGGGCTCTGTCGGGATCTGTCGGGCTCTGTCGGGCCCTGTCGGGCTCTGTCGGGCTCTGTCGGGCTCTACTGGGCCCTGTCGGGCTCTGTCGGGCTCTACTGGGCCCTGTCGGGCCCTGTCGGGCCCTGTCGGGCCCTGTCGGGCTCTGTCGGGCTCTGTCGAGCTCTACTGGGCCCTGTCGGGCCCTGTCGGGCCCTGTCGGGCTCTGTCGGGTCCTGTCGGGCTCTGTCGGGCTCTGTCGGGCTCTGTCGGGCTCTGTCGGGCTCTACTGGGCCCTGTCGGGCCCTGTCGGGCCCTGTCGGGCCCTGTCGGGCCCTGTCGGGCCCTGTCGGGCTCTGTCGGGCTCTGTCGGGCTCTGTCGGGCTCTGTCGGGCTCTGTCGGGCCCTGTCGGACTCTGTCGGGCTCTACTGGGCCCTGTCGGGCCCTGTCGGGCCCTGTCGGGCCCTGTCGGGCCCTGTCGGGCCCTGTCGGGCCCTGTCGGGCTCTGTCGGGCTCTGTCGGGCTCTACTGGGCCCTGTCGGGCCCTGTCGGGCCCTGTCGGGCCCTGTCGGGCCCTGTCGGGCCCTGTCGGGCCCTGTCGGGCTCTGTCGGGCTCTGTCGGGCTCTGTCGGGCTCTGTCGGGCTCTGTCGGGCTCTACTGGGCGCTGTCGGGCCCTGTCGGGCTCTGTCGGGCTCTGTCGGGCTCTGTCGGGCTCTGTCGGGCTCTGTCGGGCTCTGTCGGGCTCTGTCGGGCTCTGTCGGGCTCTACTGGGCCCTGTCGGGCCCTGTCGGGCTCTGTCGGGCTCTGTCGGGCTCTACTGGGCCCTGTCGGGCCCTGTCGGGCTCTGTCGGGCCCTGTCGGGCTCTACTGGGCCCTGTCGGGCTCTGTCGGGCCCTGTCGGGCTCTGTCGGGCCCTGTCGGGCTCTACTGGGCCCTGTCGGGCCCTGTCGGGCCCTGTCGGGCCCTGTCGGGAGCTGTCGGGCGCTGTCGGGCGCTGTCGGGCTCTGTCGGGATCTAATAGGCTCTGTCGGGCTCTGTCGGTCTCTGTCGGGCTCTGTCGATCTCTACTGGGCCCTGTCGGGCTCTGTCGGGCTCTACTGGGCCCTGTCGGGCCCTGTCGGGCCCTGTCGGGCTCTGTCGGGCTCTGTCGGGCTCTACTGGGCTAAACTGGGCTCTGTCGGGCTCTGTCGGGCTCTGTCGGGCTCTGTCGGGCTCTGTCGGGCTCTGTCGGGCTCTACTGGGCTCTGTCGGGCCCTGTCGGGCCCTGTCGGGCCCTGTCGGGCCCTGTCGGGCTCTACTGGGCTCTAATGTTCCCTGTCGGGCTCTGTCGGGCTCTGTCGGGCTCTGTCGGGCTCTGTCGGGCTCTGTCGGGCTCTGTCGGGCTCTGTCGGGCTCTGTCGGGCTCTGTCGGGCTCTACTGGGCCCTGTCGGGCCCTGTCGGGCTCTGTCGGGCTCTACTGGGCTCTGTCGGGCTCTGTCGGGCTCTACTGGGCCCTGTCGGGCCCTGTCGGTCCCAGTCGGGCTCTGTCGGGCTCTACTGGGCCCTGTCGGGCGCTGTCGGGCGCTGTCGGGCTCTGTCGGGCTCTGTCGGGATCTAATAGGCTCTGTCGGGCTCTGTCGGTCTCTGTCGGGCTCTGTCGATCTCTACTGGGCCCTGTCGGGCTCTGTCGGGCTCTGTCGGGCTCTACTGGGCTCTGTCGGGCTCTGTCGGGCTCTGTCGGGCTCTGTCGGGCTCTGTCGGGCTCTGTCGGGCTCTGTCGGGCTCTACTGGGCTAAACTGGGCCCTGTCGGGCCCTGTCGGGCCCTGTCGGGCCCTGTCGGGCCCTGTCGGGCCCTGTCGGGCTCTTTCGGGCTCTGTCGGGCTCTACCGGGCTCTACTGGGCTCTGTCGGGCTCTGTCGGGCTCTGTCTAGCTCTGTCGGGCTCTGTCGGGCTCTGTCGGGCTCTGTCGGGCTCTGTCGGGCTCTGTCGGGCTCTGTCGGGCTCTGTCGGGCTCTACTGAGCTCTACTGTTCCCTGTCGGGCCCTGTCGGGCTCTGTCGGGCTCTGTCGGGCTCTACTGGGCTCTGTCGGGCTCTACTGGGCTCTGTCGGGCTCTACTGGGCTCTGTCGGGCTCTGTCGGGCTCTGTCGGGCTCTGTCGGGCTCTGTCGGGCTCTGTCGGGCTCTGTCGGGCTCTGTCGGGCTCTGTCGGGCTCTGTCGGGCTCTGTCGGGCTCTGTCGGTCTCTACTGGGCTCTGTCGGGCTCTACTGGGCTCTGTCGGGCTCTGTCGGGCTCTGTCGGGCTCTGTCGGGCTCTGTCGGGCTCTACTGGGCCCTGTCGGGCTCTGTCGGGCCCTGTCGGGCCCTGTCGGGCCCTGTCGGGCCCTGTCGGGCTCTGTCGGGCTCTGTCGGGCTCTACTGGGCTAAACTGGGCCCTGTCGGGCCCTGTCGGGCCCTGTCGGGCTCTGTCGGGCTCTGTCGGGCTCTACTGGGCCTTGTCGGGCCCTGTCGGGCCCTGTCGGGCCCTGTCGGGCCCTGTCGGGCCCTGTCGGGCTCTGTCGGGCTCTGTCGGGCTCTGTCGGGCTCTACTGGGCCCTGTCGGGCTCTGTCGGGCCCTGTCGGGCTCTGTCGGGCTCTGTCGAGCTCTACTGGGCTCTGTCGGGCTCTGTCGGGCTCTGTCGGGCTCTGTCGGGCTCTGTCGGGCTCTGGCGGGCTCTGTCGGGCTCTGGCGGGCCCTGTCGGGATCTACCGGGCCCTGTCGGGCTCTGTCGGGCCCTGTCGGGCTCTGTCGGGCTCTGTCGGGCCCTGTCGGGCCCTGTCGGGCCCTGTCGGGCTCTGTCGGGCTCTGTCGGGCTCTGTCGGGCTCTGTCGGGCTCTGTCGGGCTCTGTCGATCTCTACTGGGCCCTGTCGGGCTCTGTCGGGCTCTGTCGGGCTCTACTGGGCCCTGTCGGTCCCTGTCGGGCTCTGTCGGGCTCTGTCGGGCTCTACTGGGCTAAACTGGGCCCTGTCGGGCTCTGTCGGGCTCTGTCGGGCTCTGTCGGGCTCTGTCGGGCTCTGTCGGGCTCTGTCGGGCTCTGTCGGGCTCTGTCGGGCTCTGTCGGGCTCTGTCGGGCTCTACTGGGCTCTGTCGGGCTCTGTCGGGCTCTGTCGGGCTCTGTCGGGCTCTGTCGGGCTCTGTCGGGCTCTACTGGGCTCTACTGTTCCCTGTCGGGCTCTGTCGGGCTCTGTCGGGCTCTGTCGGGCTCTGTCGGGCTCTGTCGGGCTCTGTCGGGCTCTGTCGGGCTCTGTCGGGCTCTGTCGGGCTCTGTCGGGCTCTACTGGGCCCTGTCGGGCCCTGTCGGGCTCTGTCGGGCTCTGTCGGGCTCTACTGGGCCCTGTCGGGCCCTGTCGGGCCCTGTCGGGCTCTGTCGGGCCCTGTCGGGCTCTACTGGGCCCTGTCGGGCTCTGTCGGGCCCTGTCGGGCTCTGTCGGGCCCTGTCGGGCTCTGTCGGGCCCTGTCGGGCTCTACTGGGCCCTGTCGGGCCCTGTCGGGCGCTGTCGGGCGCTGTCGGGCTCTGTCGGGCTCTGTCGGGATCTAATAGGCTCTGTCGGGCTCTGTCGGGCTCTGTCGGGCTCTGTCGGGCTCTGTCGATCTCTACTGGGCCCTGTCGGGCTCTGTCGGGCTCTACTGGGCCCTGTCGGGCCCTGTCGGGCCCTGTCGGGCTCTGTCGGGCTCTGTCGGGCTCTACTGGGCTAAACTGGGCTCTGTCGGGCTCTGTCGGGCTCTGTCGGGCTCTGTCGGGCTCTGTCGGGCTCTGTCGGGCTCTGTCGGGCTCTGTCGGGCTCTGTCGGGCTCTGTCGGGCTCTACTGGGCTCTGTCGGGCCCTGTCGGGCCCTGTCGGGCTCTACTGGGCTCTAATGTTCCCTGTCGGGCTCTGTCGGGCTCTGTCGGGCTCTGTCGGGCTCTGTCGGGCTCTGTCGGGCTCTGTCGGGCTCTGTCGGGCTCTGTCGGGCTCTACTGGGCCCTGTCGGGCCCTGTCGGGCTCTGTCGGGCTCTACTGGGCTCTGTCGGGCTCTGTCGGGCTCTACTGGGCCCTGTCGGGCCCTGTCGGTCCCAGTCGGGCTCTGTCGGGCTCTACTGGGCCCTGTCGGGCGCTGTCGGGCGCTGTCGGGCTCTGTCGGGCTCTGTCGGGATCTAATAGGCTCTGTCGGGCTCTGTCGGTCTCTGTCGGGCTCTGTCGATCTCTACTGGGCCCTGTCGGGCTCTGTCGGGCTCTGTCGGGCTCTGTCGGGCTCTGTCGGGCCCTGTCGGGCCCTGTCGGGCCCTGTCGGGCTCTGTCGGGCTCTGTCGGGCTCTGTCGGGCTCTGTCGGGCTCTGTCGGGCTCTACTGGGCTAAACTGGGCCCTGTCGGGCCCTGTCGGGCCCTGTCGGGCTCTGTCGGGCTCTACTGGGCTCTACTGGGCTCTACTGGGCTCTGTCGGGCTCTGTCGGGCTCTGTCGGGCTCTGTCGGGCTCTGTCGGGCTCTGTCGGGCTCTGTCGGGCTCTACTGGGCTCTACTGTTCCCTGTCGGGCTCTGTCGGGCTCTGTCGGGCTCTGTCGGGCTCTGTCGGGCTCTGTCGGGCTCTGTCGGGCTCTGTCGGGCTCTCTCGGGCTCTGTCGGGCTCTGTCGGGCTCTGTCGGGCTCTACTGGGCCCTGTCGGGCTCTGTCGGACTCTGTCGGGCCCTGTCGGGCCCTGTCGGGCCCTGTCGGGCCCTGTCGGGCTCTGTCGGGCTCTGTCGGGCTCTACTGGGCTAAACTGGGCCCTGTCGGGCCCTGTCGGGCTCTGTCGGGCTCTGTCGGGCTCTACTGGGCCCTGTCGGGCCCTGTCGGGCCCTGTCGGGCCCTGTCGGGCTCTGTCGGGCTCTGTCGGGCTCTGTCGGGCTCTACTGGGCCCTGTCGGGCTCTGTCGGGCCCTGTCGGGCCCTGTCGGGCTCTGTCGGGCTCTGTCGAGCTCTACTGGGCTCTGTCGGGCTCTGTCGGGCTCTGTCGGGCTCTGTCGGGCTCTGGCGGGCTCTGTCGGGCTCTGGCGGGCCCTGTCGGGCTCTACCGGGCCCTGTCGGGCTCTGTCGGGCTCTGTCGGTCTCTGTCGGGCTCTGTCGATCTCTACTGGGCCCTGTCGGGCTCTGTCGGGCTCTGTCGGGCTCTACTGGGCCCTGTCGGTCCCTGTCGGGCTCTGTCGGGCTCTGTCGGGCTCTGTCGGGCTCTACTGGGCTAAACTGGGCCCTGTCGGGCCCTGTCGGGCTCTGTCGGGCTCTGTCGGGCTCTGTCGGGCTCTGTCGGGTCTGTCGGGCCCTGTCGGGCTCTACTGGGCCCTGTCGGGCCCTGTCGGGCCCTGTCGGGCTCTGTCGGGCTCTGTCGGGCTCTGTCGGGCTCTACTGGGCCCTGTCGGGCCCTGTCGGGCCCTGTCGGGCCCTGTCGGGCTCTGTCGGGCTCTACTGGGCTCTACTGGGCCCTGTCGGGCTCTGTCGGGCTCTGTCGGGCTCTGTCGGGCTCTGTCGGGCTCTGTCGGGCTCTGTCGGGCTCTGTCGGGCTCTACTGGGCCCTGTCGGGCCCTGTCGGGCTCTGTCGGGCCCTGTCGGGCCCTGTCGGGCCCTGTCGGGCCCTGTCGGGCTCTGTCGGGCTCTGTCGGGCTCTGTCGGGCTCTGTCGGGCTCTACTGGGCCCTGTCGGGCCCTGTCGGGCCCTGTCGGGCCCTGTCGGGCTCTGTCGGGCTCTGTCGGGCTCTACTCGGCCCTGTCGGGCTCTGTCGGGCTCTGTCGGGCTCTGTCGGGCTCTACTGGGCTCTGTCGGGCTCTGTCGGGTTCTGTCGGGATCTGCCGGGCTCTGTCGGGCTCTACTGGGCTCTGTCGGGCCCTGTCGGGCCCTGTCGGGCCCTGTCGGGCTCTGTCGGGCTCTGTCGGGCACTGTCGGGCTCTACTGGGCCCTGTCGGGCTCTGTCGGGCTCTGTCGGGCTCTGTCGAGCTCTACTGGGCTCTACTGGGCTCTACTGGGCTCTACTGGGCCCTGTCGGGCTCTGTCGGGCTCTGTCGGGCTCTGTCGGGATCTAATAGGCCCTGTCGGGCTCTGTCGGGCTCTGTCGGGCCCTGTCGGGCCCTGTCGGGCCCTGTCGGGCCCTGTCGGGATCTGTCGGGCTCTGTCGGGCTCTACTGGGCCCTGTCGGGCTCTGTTTGGATCTGTCGGGCCCTGTCGGGCCCTGTCGGGCTCTGTCGGGCTCTACTGGGCTCTGTCGGGCTCTGTCGGGCCCTGTCGGGCCCTGTCGGGCCCTGTCGGGCTCTGTCGGGCCCTGTCGGGCCCTGTCGGGCTCTGTCGGGCTCTGTCGGGCTCTGTCGGGCTCTACTGGGCTCTGTCGGGCTCTGTCGGGCTCTACTGGGCTCTGTCGGGCTCTGTCGGGCTCTGTCGGGCCCTGTCGGGCTCTGTCGGGCCCTGTCGGGCCCTGTCGGGCTCTGTCGGGCTCTGTCGGGCTCTGTCGGGCTCTGTCGGGCTCTGTCGGGCTCTGTCGGGCTCTACTGGGCTCTGTCGGGCTCTGTCGGGCTCTACTGGGCTCTGTCGGGCTCTGTCGGGCTCTGTCGGGCCCTGTCGGGCTCTGTCGGGCCCTGTCGGGCCCTGTCGGGCCCTGTCGGGCCCTGTCGGGCTCTGTCGGGCTCTGTCGGGCTCTGTCGGGCTCTGTCGGGCTCTGTCGGGCTCTGTCGGGCTCTGTCGGGCCCTGTCGGGCCCTGTCGGGCCCTGTCGGGCTCTGTCGGGATCTACTGGGCTCTGTCGGGTTCTGTCGGGCCCTGTCGGGCTCTGTCGGGCTCTGTCGGGCTCTGTCGGGCTCTGTCGGGCTCTGTCGGGCTCTGTCGGGCTCTACTGGGCCCTGTCGGGCCCTGTCGGGCCCTGTCGGGCTCTGTCGGGCTCTGTCGGGCTCTACTGGGCTCTGTCGGGCTCTGTCGGGTTCTGTCGGGCCCTGTCGGGCCCTGTCGGGCTCTGTCGGGCTCTGTCGGGCTCTACTGGGCCCTGTCGGGCCCTGTCGGGCCCTGTCGGGCTCTGTCGGGCTCTGTCGGGCTCTACTGGTGTCTGTCGGGCCCTGTCGGGCCCTGTCGGGCCCTGTCGGCCCTGTCGGGCCCTGTCGGGCCCTGTCGGGCCCTGTCGGGCCCTGTCGGGCCCTGTCGGGCTCTGTCGGGCTCTACTGGGCCCTGTCGGGCTCTGTCGGGCTCTACTGGGCCCTGTCGGGCCCTGTCGGGCCCTGTCGGGCTCTGTCGGGCTCTGTCGAGCTCTACTGGGCCCTGTCGGGCTCTGTCGGGCCCTGTCGGGCTCTGTCGGGTCCTGTCGGCTCTGTCGGGCTCTGTCGGGCTCTGTCGGGCTCTACTGGGCCCTGTCGGGCCCTGTCGGGCCCTGTCGGGCTCTGTCGGGCCCTGTCGGGCTCTGTCGGGCTCTGTCGGGCTCTGTCGGGCTCTGTCGGGCTCTGTCGGGCCCTGTCGGACTCTGTCGGGCTCTACTGGGCCCTGTCGGGCCCTGTCGGGCCCTGTCGGGCCCTGTCGGGCCCTGTCGGGCTCTGTCGGGCTCTACTGGGCCCTGTCGGGCTCTGTCGGGCTCTGTCGGGCTCTGTCGGGCCCTGTCGGGCCCTGTCGGGCCCTGTCGGGCCCTGTCGGGCTCTGTCGGGCTCTGTCGAGCTCTACTGGGCTCTGTCGGGCTCTGTCGGGCCCTGTCGGGCCCTGTCGGGCTCTGTCGAGCTCTACTGGGCTCTGTCGGGCTCTGTCGGGCCCTGTCGAGCTCTACTGGGCTCTGTCGGGCTCTGTCGGGCTCTGTCGGGCCCTGTCGAGCTCTGTCGGGCTCTGTCGGGCTCTGTCGGGCCCTGTCGGGCCCTGTCGGGCCCTGTCGGGCTCTGTCGGGCTCTGTCGGGCTCTGTCGGGCTCTACTCGGCCCTGTCGGGCTCTGTCGGGCTCTGTCGGGCTCTGTCGAGCTCTGTCGGGCTCTACTGGGCTCTGTCGGGCTCTGTCGGGTTCTGTCGGGATCTGCCGGGCTCTGTCGGGCTCTACTGGGCTCTGTCGGGCTCTGTTGGGCTCTACTGGGCCCTGTCGGGCCCTGTCGGGCTCTGTCGGGCTCTGTCGGGCACTGTCGGGCTCTACTGGGCCCTGTCGGGCCCTGTCGGGCTCTGTCGAGCTCTACTGGGCTCTGTCGGGCTCTACTGGGCTCTACTGGGCTCTGTCGGGCTCTGTCGGGCTCTGTCGGGCTCTGTCGGGATCTAATAGGCTCTGTCGGGCTCTGTCGGTCTCTGTCGGGCTCTGTCGATCTCTACTGGGCCCTGTCGGGCTCTGTCGGGCTCTACTGGGCCCTGTCGGTCCCTGTCGGGCTCTGTCGGGCTCTGTCGGGCTCTGTCGGGCTCTACTGGGCTAAACTGGGCCCTGTCGGGCTCTGTCGGGCTCTGTCGGGCTCTGTCGGGCTCTGTCGGGCTCTGTCGGGCTCTGTCGGGCTCTGTCGGGCTCTGTCGGGCTCTGTCGGGCTCTGTCGGGCTCTACTGGGCTCTGTCGGGCTCTGTCGGGCTCTGTCGGGCTCTGTCGGGCTCTACTGGGCTCTACTGTTCCCTGTCGGGCCCTGTCGGGCCCTGTCGGGCCCTGTCGGGCTCTGTCGGGCTCTGTCGGGCTCTGTCGGGCTCTGTCGGGCTCTGTCGGGCTCTGTCGGGCTCTGTCGG